>NC_140146.1:0-79710 GCF_964035555.1 Netta rufina | reverse complement strand
AAACCACCCCAAAATCAACACAGATCCTAAAAAAAAAAAATAAAAATAAAAAAATGCCATGATTTCACCACAAAAAAAAAAAATTAAACCTACCTGATGTTCTCCAAAACCCACAATTTAACCTTTTCCACCACGATGACCACGGAAAACACAACGAAACCCAACGGAAACCCCAAAACACCTCAAAAACACCCCAAAAGCGTACCGGATCAGAAGAAAAACGTCATTTAACCCCCCAAAAAAACCCTTAAACCTACCTGATGTTCTCCTAAAGGTACAATCCACTCCCAAACACCAGAAAACGCAATTGAAACCCAACAAAACCCAACGGAGACCCCAAAACACGTCAAAAACACCCCAAAAAACAACTGGATCAGAAGAAAAAAATAAAACAAAAACCATGAATTTCCCCCCAAAACCACCCTAAACTCATCTGATCTTCTCCAAATCCCACATTTCACTCCCATTCACCATCATGACCAACCAGAACCCAACGAAACCCAACGAAGACCCCAAAACACCTCAAAACCACCCCAAAATCAACCCAGATCCTAAAAAAAAAAAAACAAAATGCCATGATTTCACCCCCAAAAAAAACTTAAACCTACCTGATCTTCTCCAAAACCACAATCCACTCCTATTTAACATAATGACCAACAAGAACAAAACAAAACGCAACGGAGAACCCAAAACACGTCAAAAACACCCCAGAAAAGATCGGGACCACCCCAAAACCAGAAGAAAACCCTAAAAAAAAAAGAAATCCCCCAAAACCATAGATTCACCCCCCAAAAAACCTTAAACTCACCTGATGTTCTACAAAACCCACAATTAATATTTTCCACCATGATGACCACGAAAAACCCAACGAAGCCCAAGGGAGACCACAAAACACGTCAAAAACACCCCAAAAAAGAACAGGATAACCCCTAAAAACGAAAGAAACCCCAGAAGCCATAGATCCACACCAAAGTCCCCCTAAACCTATCTGATGTTCTCCAAAAGCCACAATTTACGCTTTTTCACCATGATGACCAACATGAACCAAACGAAAACCCAAAGGAGACCCCAAAACACGTCAAAAACACCCCAAAAAAGAAAGGGATCACCCCCCAAATTGGAAGAAAATCCCTCAAAACCATAGATCCACCCCAAAAGCACCCTAAACCTACCTGATGTTCTCCAAAACCAACAATTTAAACTTTTCCACCATAACGACCACGGAAAACACAACGAAACCCAACGCAGACCCCAAAACACGTCAAAACACCCCAAACAAGAACGGCATCACCCCCAAAATTGGAAGAAAATTCACCAAAACCATAGATCCACCCCAAAACCACCATAAACCTACCTGATAGTCTCCAAATCCCAAAGTCCACTCCCAACCACCATAAAACCCATTAGGAACTCAACGAAACGCAACGCAAACCCCAAAACACCTCAAAAACACCCCAAAAGCGTACCGGATCAGAAGAAAAAACGTGATTTAACCCCCCAAAAAAACCCTTAAACCTACCTGATGTTCTCCTAAAGGTACAATCCACTCCCAAACACCAGAAAACGCAATTGAAACCCAACAAAACCCAACGGAGACCCCAAAACACGTCAAAAACACCCCAAAAAACAACTGGATCAGAAGAAAAAAATAAAACAAAAACCATGAATTTCCCCCAAAACCACCCTAAACTCATCTGATCTTCTCCAAATCCCACATTTCACTCCCATTCACCATCATGACCAACCAGAACCCAACGAAACCCAACAAAGACCCCAAAACACCTCAAAACCACCCCAAAATCAACCCAGATCCTAAAAAAAAAAAAAACAAAATGCCATGATTTCACCCCCAAAAAAACTTAAACCTACCTGATCTTCTCCAAAACCACAATCCACTCCTATTTAACATAATGACCAACAAGAACAAAACAAAACGCAACGGAGAACCCAAAACACGTCAAAAACACCCCAGAAAAATTCGGGACCACCCCAAAACCAGAAGAAAACCCTAAAAAAAAAGAAATCCCCCAAAACCATAGATTCACCCCCCAAAAAACCTTAAACTCACCTGATGTTCTACAAAACCCACAATTTAATATTTTCCACCATGATGACCACGAAAAACCCAACGAAGCCCAAGGGAGACCCCAAAACACGTCAAAAACACCCCAAAAAAGAACAGGATAACCCCTAAAAACGAAAGAAAACCCCAGAAGCCATAGATCCACACCAAAAGTCCCCCCTAAACCTACCTGATGTTCTCCAAAAGCCACAATTTACGCTTTTTCACCATGATGACCAACATGAACCAAACGAAAACCCAAAGGAGACCCCAAAACACGTCAAAAACACCCCAAAAAAGAAAGGGATCACCCCCCAAATTGGAAGAAAATCCCTCAAAACCATAGATCCACCCCAAAAGCACCCTAAACCTACCTGATGTTCTCCAAAACCAACAATTTAAACTTTTCCACCATAACGACCACGGAAAACACAACGAAACCCAACGCAGACCCCAAAACACGTCCAAAACACCCCAAACAAGAACGGCATCACCCCCAAAATTGGAAGAAAATTCACCAAAACCATAGATCCACCCCAAAACCACCATAAACCTACCTGATAGTCTCCAAATCCCAAAGTCCACTCCCAACCACCATAAAACCCATTAGGAACTCAACGAAACACAACGGAAACCCCAAAACACCTCAAAAACACCCCAAAAAAGAACTGGATGAGAAGAAAAAACGCCAAAACTATGAATTTCCTCCCCAAACCACCCTAAACTCACCTGATCTTCTCCAAAACCAAAAATGCACTTCCATTTACCTTAACGACAGACGAGAACCCAACGAAACCCAAGGGAGACCCCAAAACACGTCAAAAACACCCCAAACAAGAACAGGATCACCCCCCAAAACGAAAGAAAACCCCAAAAAGCACGGATCCAATCCCCAAACCACCCTAAACCTACCTGATGTTCTCCAAATCCCAAAGTCCACTCCCAACCACCATAAAAACCCATTAGGAACTCAACGAAACGCAACGGAAACCCCAAAACACCTCAAAAACACCCCTAAAAAGAACTGGATGAGAAGAAAAAACGCCAAAACTATGAATTTCCCCCCCAAACCACCCTAAACTCACCTGATCTTCTCCAAAACCAAAAATGCACTTCCATTTACCTTAACGACAGACGAGAACCCAACGAAACCCAACGGAGACCCCAAAACACGTCAAAAACACCCCAAACAAGAACAGGATCACCCCCAAAACGAAAGAAAACCCCAAAAAGCACGGATCCAATCCCCAAACCACCCTAAACCTACCTGATGTTCTCCAAATCCCAAAGTCCACTCCCAACCACCATAAACCCCATTACGAACTCAACGAAACGCAACGGAAACCCCAAAACACCTCAAAAACACCCCAAAGCCAATCGAATCAGAAGAAAAAACGTCATTTAACCCCAAAAAAACCCTTAAACCTACCTGATGTTCTCCTAAATGTACAATCCACTCCCAAACACCAGAAAACGCAATTGAAACCCAACAAAACCCAACGGAGACCCCAAAACACGTCAAAAACACCCCAAAAAACAACTGGATCAGAAGAAAAAAATAAACAAAAACCATGAATTTCCCCCCAAAACCACCCTAAACTCACCTGATCTTCTCCAAATCCCACATTTCACTCCCATTCACCATCATGACCAACCAGAACCCAACGAAACCCAACAAAGACCCCAAAACACTCAAAACCACCCCAAAATCAACCCAGATCCTAAAAAAAAAAAAACAAAATGCCATGATTTCACCCCAAAAAAACCTTAAACCTACCTGATCTTCTCCAAAACCCACAATCCACTCCTATTTAACATAATGACCAACAAGAACAAAACAAAACGCAACGGAGAACCCAAAACACGTCAAAAACACCCCAGAAAAGATCGGGACCACCCCAAAACCAGAAGGAAACCCTAAAAAAAAAGAAATCCCCCAAAACCATAGATTCACCCCCCAAAAAACCTTAAACTCACCTGATGTTCTACAAAACCCACAATTTAATATTTTCCCACCATGATGACCACGAAAAACCCAACGAAGCCCAAGGGAGACCACAAAACACGTCAAAAACACCCCAAAAAAGAACAGGATAACCCCTAAAAACGAAAGAAAACCCCAGAAGCCATAGATCCACACCAAAAGTCCCCCTAAACCTACCTGATGTTCTCCAAAACCAACAATTTAAACTTTTCCACCATAATGACCACGGAAAACACAACGAAACCCAACGCAGACCCCAAAACACGTCCAAAACACCCCAAACAAGAACGGCATCACCCCCAAAATTGGAAGAAAATCCCTCAAAACCATAGATCCACCCCAAAACCACCATAAACCTACCTGATGTTCTCCAAATCCCAAAGTCCACTCCCAACCACCATAAAACCCATTAGGAACTCAACGAAACACAACGGAAACCCCAAAACACCTCAAAAACACCCCAAAAAAGATCTGGATGAGAAGAAAAAACGCCAAAACTATGAATTTCCCCCCAAACCACCCTAAACTCACCTGATCTTCTCCAAAACCAAAAATGCACTTCCATTTACCTTTAAGACAGACGAGAACCCAACGAAACCCAAGGGAGACCCCAAAACACGTCAAAAACACCCCAAACAAGAACAGGATCACCCCCCAAAACGAAAGAAAACCCCAAAAAGCACGGATCCAATCCCAAACCACTCTAAACCTACCTGATGTTCTCCAAATCCCAAAGTCCACTCCCAACCACCATAAAACCCATTACGAACTCAACGAAACGCAACGGAAACCCCAAAACACCTCAAAACACCCCAAAAGCGTACCGGATCAGAAGAAAAAACGTCATTTAACCCCCCCAAAAAACCCTTAAACCTACCTGATGTTCTCCTAAAGGTACAATCCACTCCCAAACACCAGAAAACGCAATTGAAACCCAACAAAACCCAACGGAGACCCCAAAACACGTCAAAAACACCCCAAAAAACAACTGGATCAGAAGAAAAAAATAAAACAAAAACCATGAATTTCCCCCCAAAACCACCCTAAACTCACCTGATCTTCTCCAAATCCCACATTTCACTCCCATTCACCATCATGACCAACCAGAACCCAACGAAACCCAACGAAGACCCCAAAACACCTCAAAACCACCCCAAAATCAACCCAGATCCTAAAAAAAAAAAAACAAAATGCCATGATTTCACCCCAAAAACCTTAAACCTTCCTGATCTTCTCCAAAACCCACAATCCACTCCTATTTAACATAATGACCAACAAGAACAAAACAAAACGCAACGGAGAACCCAAAACACGTCAAAAACACCCCAGAAAAATTCGGGACCACCACAAAACCAGAAGAAAACCCTAAAAAAAAAAGAAATCCCCCAAAACCATAGATTCACCCCCCAAAAAACCTTAAACTCACCTGATGTTCTACAAAACCCACAATTTAATATTTTCCACCATGATGACCACGAAAAACCCAACGAAGCCCAAGGGAGACCACAAAACACGTCAAAAACACCCCAAAAAAGAACAGGATAACCCCTAAAAACGAAAGAAAACCCCAGAAGCCATAGATCCACACCAAAAGTACCCCTAAACCTACCTGATGTTCTCCAAAACCAACAATTTAAACTTTTCCACCATAATGACCACGGAAAACACAACGAAACCCAAAGGAGACACCAAAACACGTCCAAAACACCCCAAACAAGAACGGCATCACCCCCAAAATTGGAAGAAAATTCACCAAAACCATAGATCCACCCCAAAACCACCCTAAACCTACCTGATAGTCTCCAAATCCCAAAGTCCACTCCCAACCACCATAAAACCCATTAGGAACTCAACGAAACGCAACGGAAACCCCAAAACACCTCAAAAACACCCCAAAAAAGAACTGGATGAGAAGAAAAAACGCCAAAACTATGAATTTCCCCCCCAAACCACCCTAAACTCACCTGATCTTCTCCAAAACCAAAAATGCACTTCCATTTACCTTAACGACAGACGAGAACCCAACGAAACCCAAGGGAGACCCCAAAACACGTCAAAAACACCCCAAACAAGAACAGGATCACCCCCAAAACGAAAGAAAACCCCAAAAAGCACGGATCCAATCCCCAAACCACCCTAAACCTACCTGATGTTCTCCAAATCCCAAAGTCCACTCCCAACCACCATAAAACCCATCAGGAACTCAACGAAACGCAACGGAAACCCCAAAACACCTCAAAAACACCCCAAAAGCGTACCGGATCAGAAGAAAAAACGTCATTTAACCCCCCAAAAAAACCCTTAAACCTACCTGATGTTCTCCTAAAGGTACAATCCACTCCCAAACACCAGAAAACGCAATTGAAACCCAACAAAACCCAACGGAGACCCCAAAACACGTCAAAACACCCCAAAAAACAACTGGATCAGAAGAAAAAAATAAAACAAAAACCATGAATTTCCCTCCAAAACCACCCTAAACTCACCTGATCTTCTCCAAATCCCACATTTCACTCCCATTCACCATCATGACCAACCAGAACCCAACGAAACCCAACAAAGACCCCAAAACACCTCAAAACCACCCCAAAATCAACCCAGATCCTAAAAGAAAAAAAACAAAATGCCATGATTTCACCCCCAAAAAACCTTAAACCTACCTGATCTTCTCCAAAACCCACAATCCACTCCTATTTAACATAATGACCAACAAGAACAAAACAAAACGCAACGGAGAACCCAAAACACGTCAAAAAACACCCCAGAAAAATTCGGGACCACCCCAAAACCAGAAGAAAACCCTAAAAAAAAAAGAAATCCCCCAAAACCATAGATTCACCCCCAAAAAAACCTTAAACTCACCTGATGTTCTACAAAACCCACAATTTAATATTTTCCACCATGATGACCACGAAAAACCCAACGAAGCCCAAGGGAGACCACAAAACACGTCAAAAACACCCCAAAAAAGAACAGGATAACCCCTAAAAACGAAAGAAAACCCCAGAAGCCATAGATCCACACCAAAAGTCCCCCTAAACCTACCTGATGTTCTCCAAAAGCCACAATTTACGCTTTTTCACCATGATGACCAACATGAACCAATCGAAAACCCAAAGGAGACCCCAAAACACGTCAAAAACACCCCAAAAAAGAAAGGGATCACCCCCCAAATTGGAAGAAAATCCCTCAAAACCATAGATCCACCCCAAAAGCACCCTAAACCTACCTGATGTTCTCCAAACAACAATTTAAACTTTTCCACCATAATGACCACGGAAAACACAACGAAACCCAACGCAGACCCCAAAACACGTCAAAAACACCCCAAACAAGAACGGCATCACCCCCAAAATTGGAAGAAAATTCACCAAAACCATAGATCCACCCCAAAACCACCATAAACCTACCTGATAGTCTCCAAATCCCAAAGTCCACTCCCAACCACCATAAAACCCATTAGGAACTCAACGAAACGCAACGGAAACCCCAAAACACCTCAAAAACACCCCAAAAAAGAACTGGATGAGAAGAAAAAACGCCAAAACTATGAATTTCCCCCCCCAAACCACCCTAAACTCACCTGATCTTCTCCAAAACCAAAAATGCACTTCCATTTACCTTAACGACAGACGAGAACCCAACGAAACCCAAGGGAGACCCCAAAACACGTCAAAAACACCCCAAACAAGAACAGGATCACCCCCCAAAACGAAAGAAAACCCCAAAAAGCACGGATCCAATCCCCAAACCACCCTAAACCTACCTGATGTTCTCCAAATCCCAAAGTCCACTCCCAACCACCATAAAACCCATCAGGAACTCAACGAAACGCAACGGAAACCCCAAAACACCTCAAAAACACCCCAAAAGCGTACCGGATCAGAAGAAAAAACGTCATTTAACCCCCCAAAAAAACCCTTAAACCTACCTGATGTTCTCCTAAAGGTACAATCCACTCCCAAACACCAGAAAACGCAATTGAAACCCAACAAAACCCAACGGAGACCCCAAAACACGTCAAAAACACCCCAAAAAACAACTGGATCAGAAGAAAAAAATAAAACAAAAACCATGAATTTCCCTCCAAAACCACCCTAAACTCACCTGATCTTCTCCAAATCCCACATTTCACTCCCATTCACCATCATGACCAACCAGAACCCAACGAAACCCAACGAAGACCCCAAAACACCTCAAAACCACCCCAAAATCAACCCAGATCCTAAAAAAAAAAAAACAAAATGCCATGATTTCACCCCCAAAAAACCTTAAACCTACCTGATCTTCTCCAAAACCCACAATCCACTCCTATTTAACATAATGACCAACAAGAACAAAACAAAACGCAACGGAGAACCCAAAACACGTCAAAAACACCCCAGAAAAATTCGGGACCACCCCAAAACCAGAAGAAAACCCTAAAAAAAAAGAAATCCCCCAAAACCATAGATTCACCCCCCAAAAAACCTTAAACTCACCTGATGTTCTACAAAACCCACAATTTAATATTTTCCACCATGATGACCACGAAAAACCCAACGAAGCCCAAGGGAGACCCCAAAACACGTCAAAAACACCCCAAAAAAGAACAGGATAACCCCTAAAAAACGAAAGAAAACCCCAGAAGCCATAGATCCACACCAAAAGTCCCCCCTAAACCTACCTGATGTTCTCCAAAAGCCACAATTTACGCTTTTTCACCATGATGACCAACATGAACCAAACGAAAACCCCAAAGGAGACCCCAAAACACGTCAAAAACACCCCAAAAAAGAAAGGGATCACCCCCCAAATTGGAAGAAAATCCCTCAAAACCATAGATCCACCCCAAAAGCACCCTAAACCTACCTGATGTTCTCCAAAACCAACAATTTAAACTTTTCCACCATAATGACCACGGAAAACACAACGAAACCCAACGCAGACCCCAAAACACGTCAAAAACACCCCAAACAAGAACGGCATCACCCCCAAAATTGGAAGAAAATTCACCAAAACCATAGATCCACCCAAAACCACCCTAAACCTACCTGATAGTCTCCAAATCCCAAAGTCCACTCCCAACCACCATAAAACCCATTAGGAACTCAACGAAACGCAACGGAAACCCCAAAACACCTCAAAAACACCCAAAAAGGAACTGGATGAGAAGAAAAAACGCCAAAACTATGAATTTCCCCCCCAAACCACCCTAAACTCACCTGATCTTCTCCAAAACCAAAAATGCACTTCCATTTACCTTAACGACAGACGAGAACCCAACGAAACCCCAACGGAGACCCAAAAACACGTCAAAAAACACCCCAAACAAGAACAGGATCACCCCCCAAAACGAAAGAAAACCCCAAAAAGCACGGATCCAATCCCCAAACCACCCTAAACCTACCTGATGTTCTCCAAATCCCAAAGTCCACTCCCAACCACCATAAAACCCATTAGGAACTCAACGAAACGCAACGCAAACCCCAAAACACCTCAAAAACACCCCAAAGCCAATCGAATCAGAAGAAAAAACGTCATTTAACCCCCAAAAAACCCTTAAACCTACCTGATGTTCTCCTAAAGGTACAATCCACTCCCAAACACCAGAAAACGCAATTGAAACCCAACAAAACCCAACGGAGACCCCAAAACACGTCAAAAACACCCCAAAAAACAACTGGATCAGAAGAAAAAAATAAAACAAAAACCATGAATTTCCCCCCAAAACCACCCTAAACTCACCTGATCTTCTCCAAATCCCACATTTCACTCCCATTCACCATCATGACCAACCAGAACCCATCAAAAGCACCCCAAAAATCAACACAGATCCTAAAAAAAAAAAAATAAAATAAAAAAAAATGCCATGATTTCACCACAAAAAAAAAAAAAAAATTAAGCCTACCTGATGTTCTCCAAAACCCACAATTAACCTTTTTCCACCACGATGACCACGGAAAACACAACGAAACCCAACGGAGACCCCAAAACACGTCAAAAACACACCATAAAAGAACAGGATAAGAAGAAAAAACCCCACAAAACTATGAATTCCCCCCCAAACAACCCTAAACTCACCTGATCTTCTCCAAAACCAAAAATGATCACTTCCATTTACCTTTAAGACAGACGAGAACCCAACGAAACCCAACGGAGACCCCAAAACACGTCAAAAACACCCCAAACAAGAACAGGATCACCCCCCAAAACGAAAGGAAAACCCCAAAAAGCACGGATCCAATCCCCAAACCACCCTAAACCTACCTGATGTTCTCCAAATCCCAAAGTCACTCCCAACCACCATAAAACCCATTACGAACTCAACGAAACGCAACGGAAACCCCAAAACACCTCAAAAACACCCCAAAAGCGTACCAGATCAGAAGAAAAAAACGTCATTTAACCCCCCAAAAAAAACCCTTAAAACCTAACCTGATGTTCTCCTAAAGGTACAATCCACTCCAAACACCAGAAAAACGCAATTGAAACCCAACAAAACCCAACGGAGACCCCAAAACACGTCAAAAACACCCCAAAAAACAACTGGATCAGAAGAAAAAAATAAAACAAAAACCATGAATTTCCCCCCAAAACCACCCTAAACTCACCTGATCTTCTCCAAATCCCACATTTCACTCCCATTCACACTCATGACCAACCAGAACCCAATAAAGACCCCAAAACACCTCAAAAGCACCCCAAAATCAACACAGATCCCTAAAAAAAAAAATAAATAAATAAAGTGCCATGATTTCACCACAAAAAAAAAAAAAAAAAAATTAAGCCTACCTGATGTTCTCCAAAACCCACAAGTTTAACCTTTTCCACCACGATGACCACAGAAAACACAACGAAACCCAACGGAGACCCCAAAACACGTCAAAAACACACCATAAAAGAACAGGATAAGAAGAAAAAACCCCAAAACTATGAATTTCCCCCCCAAACAACCCTAAACTCACCTGATCTTCTCCAAAACCAAAAATGCACTTCCATTTACCTTAACGACAGACGAGAACCCAACGAAACCCAACGGAGACCCCAAAACACGTCAAAAACACCCCAAACAAGAACAGGATCACCCCCCCAAAACAGAAAGAAAACCCCAAAAAGCACGGATCCAATCCCCAAACCACCCTAAACCTACCTGATGTTCTCCAAATCCAAAAGTCCACTCCCAACCACCATAAAACCCATCAGGAACTCAACGAAACGCAACGGAAACCCCAAAACACCTCAAAAACACCCCAAAAAAGAACTGGAGGAGAAGAAAAAAACGCCAAAAACTATGAATTTCCCCCCCAAACCACCCTAAACTCACCTGATCTTCTCCAAAACCAAAAATGCACTTCCATTTACCTTTAAGACAGACGAGAACCCAACGAAACCCAACGGAGACCCCAAAACACGTCAAAAACACCCCAAACAAGAACAGGATCACCCCCCAAAACGAAAGAAAACCCCAAAAAGCACGGATCCAATCCCCAAACCACCCTAAACCTACCTGATGTTCTCCAAATCCCAAAGTCCACTCCCAACCACCATAAAACCCATTAGGAACTCAACGAAACGCAACGCAAACCCCAAAACACCTCAAAAACACCCCAAAAGCGTACCGGATCAGAAGAAAAAACGTCATTTAACCCCCCAAAAAAACCCTTAAACCTACCTGATGTTCTCCTAAAGGTACAATCCACTCCCAAACACCAGAAAACGCAATTGAAACCCAACAAAACCCAACGGAGACCCCAAAACACGTCAAAAACACCCCAAAAAACAACTGGATCAGAAGAAAAAAATAAAACAAAAACCATGAATTTCCCCCCAAAACCACCCTAAACTCACCTGATCTTCTCCAAATCCCACATTTCACTCCCATTCACCATCATGACCAACCAGAACCCAACGAAACCCAACGAAGACCCCAAAACACCTCAAAACCACCCCAAAATCAACCCAGATCCTAAAAAAAAAAAAACAAAATGCCATGATTTCACCCCCAAAAAACCTTAAACCTACCTGATCTGCTCCAAAACCCACAATCCACTCCTATTTAACATAATGACCAACAAGAACAAAACAAAACGCAACGGAGAACCCAAAACACGTCAGAAACACCCCAGAAAAATTCGGGACCACCCCAAAACAGGAAGAAAACCCTAAAAAAAAAAGAAATCCCCCAAAACCATAGATTCACCCCCCAAAAAACCTTAAACTCACCTGATGTTCTACAAAACCCACAATTTAATATTTTCCACCATGATGACCACGAAAAACCCAACGAAGCCCAAGGGAGACCACAAAACACGTCAAAAACACCCCAAAAAAGAACAGGATAACCCCTAAAAACGAAAGAAAACCCCAGAAGCCATAGATCCACACCAAAAGTCCCCCTAAACCTACCTGATGTTCTCCAAAAGCCACAATTTACGCTTTTTCACCATGATGACCAACATGAACCAAACGAAAACCCAAAGGAGACCCCAAAACACGTCAAAAACACCCCAAAAAAGAAAGGGATCACCCCCCAAATTGGAAGAAAATCCCTCAAAACCATAGATCCACCCCAAAAGCACCCTAAACCTACCTGATCTTCTCCAAAACCAACAATTTAAACTTTTCCACCATAACGACCACGGAAAACACAACGAAACCCAACGCAGACCCCAAAACACGTCCAAAACACCCCAAACAAGAACGGCATCACCCCCAAAATTGGAAGAAAATTCACCAAAACCATAGATCCACCCCAAAACCACCATAAACCTACCTGATAGTCTCCAAATCCCAAAGTCCACTCCCAACCACCATAAAACCCATTAGGAACTCAACGAAACGCAACGGAAACCCCAAAACACCTCAAAAACACCCCAAAAAAGAACTGGATGAGAAGAAAAAACGCCAAAACTATGAATTTCCCCCCCAAACCACCCTAAACTCACCTGATCTTCTCCAAAACCAAAAATGCACTTCCATTTACCTTAACGACAGACGAGAACCCAACGAAACCCAAGGGAGACCCCAAAACACGTCAAAAATACCCCAAACAAGAACAGGATCACCCCCCAAAACGAAAGAAAACCCCAAAAAGCACGGATCCAATCCCCAAACCACCCTAAACCTACCTGATGTTCTCCAAATCCCAAAGTCCACTCCCAACCACCATAAAACCCATTACGAACTCAACGAAACGCAACGGAAACCCCAAAACACCTCAAAAACACCCCAAAAGCGTACCGGATCAGAAGAAAAAACGTCATTTAACCCCCCAAAAAAACCCTTAAACCTACCTGATGTTCTCCTAAAGGTACAATCCACTCCCAAACACCAGAAAACGCAATTGAAACCCAACAAAACCCAACGGAGACCCCAAAACACGTCAAAAACACCCCAAAAAACAACTGGATCAGAAGAAAAAAATAAAACAAAAACCATGAATTTCCCCCCAAAACCACCCTAAACTCACCTGATCTTCTCCAAATCCCACATTTCACTCCCATTCACCATCATGACCAACCAGAACCCAACGAAACCCAACGAAGACCCCAAAACACCTCAAAACCACCCCAAAATCAACCCAGATCCTAAAAAAAAAAAAAACAAAATGCCATGATTTCACCCCAAAAAAAACTTAAACCTACCTGATCTTCTCCAAAACCCACAATCCACTCCTATTTAACATAATGACCAACAAGAACAAAACAAAACGCAACGGAGAACCCAAAACACGTCAGAAACACCCCAGAAAAATTCGGGACCACCCCAAAACAGGAAGAAAACCCTAAAAAAAAAAAGAAATCCCCCAAAACCATAGATTCACCCCCCAAAAAACCTTAAACTCACCTGATGTTCTACAAAACCCACAATTTAATATTTTCCACCATGATGACCACGAAAAACCCAACGAAGCCCAAGGGAGACCACAAAACACGTCAAAAACACCCCAAAAAAGAAAGGGATCACCCCCCAAATTGGAAGAAAATCCCTCAAAACCATAGATCCACCCCAAAAGCACCCTAAACCTACCTGATGTTCTCCAAAACCAACAATTTAAACTTTTCCACCATAACGACCACGGAAAACACAACGAAACCCAACGCAGACCCCAAAACACGTCCAAAACACCCCAAACAAGAACGGCATCACCCCCAAAATTGGAAGAAAATTCACCAAAACCATAGGTCCACCCCAAAACCACCATAAACCTACCTGATAGTCTCCAAATCCCAAAGTCCACTCCCAACCACCATAAAACCCATTAGGAACTCAACGAAACGCAACGGAAACCCCAAAACACCTCAAAAACACCCCAAAAAAGAACTGGATGAGAAGAAAAAACGCCAAAACTATGAATTTCCCCCCCAAACCACCCTAAACTCACCTGATCTTCTCCAAAACCAAAAATGCACTTCCATTTACCTTAACGACAGACGAGAACCCAACGAAACCCAAGGGAGACCCCAAAACACGTCAAAAATACCCCAAACAAGAACAGGATCACCCCCCAAAACGAAAGAAAACCCCAAAAAGCACGGATCCAATCCCCAAACCACCCTAAACCTACCTGATGTTCTCCAAATCCCAAAGTCCACTCCCAACCACCATAAAACCCATTACGAACTCAACGAAACGCAACGGAAACCCCAAAACACCTCAAAAACACCCCAAAAGCGTACTGGATCAGAAGAAAAAACGTGATTTAACCCCCCAAAAAAAACCCTTAAACCTACCTGATGTTCTCCTAAAGGTACAATCCACTCCCAAACACCAGAAAACGCAATTGAAACCCAACAAAACCCAACGGAGACCCCAAAACACGTCAAAAACACCCCAAAAAACAACTGGATCAGAAGAAAAAAATAAAACAAAAACCATGAATTTCCCCCCAAAACCACCCTAAACTCACCTGATCTTCTCCAAATCCCACATTTCACTCCCATTCACCATCATGACCAACCAGAACCCAACGAAACCCAACGAAGACCCCAAAACACCTCAAAACCACCCCAAAATCAACCCAGATCCTAAAAAAAAAAAAAAACAAAATGCCATGATTTCACCCCAAAAAAAACTTAAACCTACCTGATCTTCTCCAAAACCCACAATCCACTCCTATTTAACATAATGACCAACAAGAACAAAACAAAACGCAACGGAGAACCCAAAACACGTCAGAAACACCCCAGAAAAATTCGGGACCACCCCAAAACAGGAAGAAAACCCTAAAAAAAAAAAGAAATCCCCCAAAACCATAGATTCACCCCCCAAAAAACCTTAAACTCACCTGATGTTCTACAAAACCCACAATTTAATATTTTCCACCATGATGACCACGAAAAACCCAACGAAGCCCAAGGGAGACCACAAAACACGTCAAAAACACCCCAAAAAAGAACAGGATAACCCCTAAAAACGAAAGAAAACCCCAGAAGCCATAGATCCACACCAAAAGTCCCCCTAAACCTACCTGATGTTCTCCAAAAGCCACAATTTACGCTTTTTCACCATGATGACCAACATGAACCAAACGAAAACCCAAAGGAGACCCCAAAACACGTCAAAAACACCCCAAAAAAGAAAGGGATCACCCCCCAAATTGGAAGAAAATCCCTCAAAACCATAGATCCACCCCAAAAGCACCCTAAACCTACCTGATGTTCTCCAAAACCAACAATTTAAACTTTTCCACCATAACGACCACGGAAAACACAACGAAACCCAACGCAGACCCCAAAACACGTCCAAAACACCCCAAACAAGAACGGCATCACCCCCAAAATTGGAAGAAAATTCACCAAAACCATAGGTCCACCCCAAAACCACCATAAACCTACCTGATAGTCTCCAAATCCCAAAGTCCACTCCCAACCACCATAAAACCCATTAGGAACTCAACGAAACGCAACGGAAACCCCAAAACACCTCAAAAACACCCCAAAAAAGAACTGGATGAGAAGAAAAAACGCCAAAACTATGAATTTCCCCCCCAAACCACCCTAAACTCACCTGATCTTCTCCAAAACCAAAAATGCACTTCCATTTACCTTAACGACAGACGAGAACCCAACGAAACCCAAGGGAGACCCCAAAACACGTCAAAAATACCCCAAACAAGAACAGGATCACCCCCCAAAACGAAAGAAAACCCCAAAAAGCACGGATCCAATCCCCAAACCACCCTAAACCTACCTGATGTTCTCCAAATCCCAAAGTCCACTCCCAACCACCATAAAACCCATTACGAACTCAACGAAACGCAACGGAAACCCCAAAACACCTCAAAAACACCCCAAAAGCGTACTGGATCAGAAGAAAAAACGTGATTTAACCCCCCAAAAAAACCCTTAAACCTACCTGATGTTCTCCTAAAGGTACAATCCACTCCCAAACACCAGAAAACGCAATTGAAACCCAACAAAACCCAACGGAGACCCCAAAACACGTCAAAAACACCCCAAAAAACAACTGGATCAGAAGAAAAAAATAAAACAAAAACCATGAATTTCCCCCCAAAACCACCCTAAACTCACCTGATCTTCTCCAAATCCCACATTTCACTCCCATTCACCATCATGACCAACCAGAACCCAACGAAACCCAACGAAGACCCCAAAACACCTCAAAACCACCCCAAAATCAACCCAGATCCTAAAAAAAAAAAAACAAAATGCCATGATTTCACCCCAAAAAAAACTTAAACCTACCTGATCTTCTCCAAAACCCACAATCCACTCCGATTTAACATAATGACCAACAAGAACAAAACAAAACGCAACGGAGAACCCAAAACACGTCAGAAACACCCCAGAAAAATTCGGGACCACCCCAAAACCAGAAGAAAACCCTAAAAAAAAAAGAAATCCCCCAAAACCATAGATTCACCCCCCAAGAAACCTTAAACTCACCTGATGTTCTACAAAACCCACAATTTAATATTTTCCACCATGATGACCACGAAAAACCCAACGAAGCCCAAGGGAGACCACAAAACACGTCAAAAACACCCCAAAAAAGAACAGGATAACCCCTAAAAACGAAAGAAAACCCCAGAAGCCATAGATCCACACCAAAAGTCCCGCTAAACCTACCTGATGTTCTCCAAAAGCCACAATTTACGCTTTTTCACCATGATGACCAACATGAACCAAACGAAAACCCAAAGGAGACCCCAAAACACGTCAAAAACACCCCAAAAAAGAAAGGGATCACCCCCCAAATTGGAAGAAAATCCCTCAAAACCATAGATCCACCCCAAAAGCACCCTAAACCTACCTGATCTTCTCCAAAACCAACAATTTAAACTTTTCCACCATAACGACCACGGAAAACACAACGAAACCCAACGCAGACCCCAAAACACGTCCAAAACACCCCAAACAAGAACGGCATCACCCCCAAAATTGGAAGAAAATTCACCAAAACCATAGATCCACCCCAAAACCACCATAAACCTACCTGATAGTCTCCAAATCCCAAAGTCCACTCCCAACCACCATAAAACCCATTAGGAACTCAACGAAACGCAACGGAAACCCCAAAACACCTCAAAAACACCCCAAAAAAGAACTGGATGAGAAGAAAAAACGCCAAAACTATGAATTTCCCCCCCAAACCACCCTAAACCTACCTGATCTTCTCCAAAACCAAAAATGCACTTCCATTTACCTTAACGACAGACGAGAACCCAACGAAACCCAACGGAGACCCCAAAACACGTCAAAAACACCCCAAACAAGAACAGGATCACCCCCCAAAACGAAAGAAAACCCCAAAAAGCACGGATCCAATCCCCAAACCACCCTAAACCTACCTGATGTTCTCCAAATCCCAAAGTCCACTCCCAACCACCATAAAACCCATTAGGAACTCAACGAAACGCAACGGAAACCCCAAAACAACTCAAAAACACCCCAAAAGCGTACTGGATCAGAAGAAAAAACGTGATTTAACCCCCCAAAAAAACCCTTAAACCTACCTGATGTTCTCCTAAAGGTACAATCCACTCCCAAACACCAGAAAACGCAATTGAAACCCAACAAAACCCAACGGAGACCCCAAAACACGTCAAAAACACCCCAAAAAACAACTGGATCAGAAGAAAAAAATAAAACAAAAACCATGAATTTCCCCCCAAAACCACCCTAAACTCACCTGATCTTCTCCAAATCCCACATTTCACTCCCATTCACCATCATGACCAACCAGAACCCAACGAAACCCAACGAAGACCCCAAAACACCTCAAAACCACCCCAAAATCAACCCAGATCCTAAAAAAAAAAAAACAAAATGCCATGATTTCACCCCAAAAAAAACTTAAACCTACCTGATCTTCTCCAAAACCCACAATCCACTCCTATTTAACATAATGACCAACAAGAACAAAACAAAACGCAACGGAGAACCCAAAACACGTCAAAAACACCCCAGAAAAATTCGGGACCACCCCAAAACAGGAAGAAAACCCTAAAAAAAAAAGAAATCCCCCAAAACCATAGATTCACCCCCCAAGAAACCTTAAACTCACCTGATGTTCTACAAAACCCACAATTTAATATTTTCCACCATGATGACCACGAAAAACCCAACGAAGCCCAAGGGAGACCACAAAACACGTCAAAAACACCCCAAAAAAGAACAGGATAACCCCTAAAAACGAAAGAAAACCCCAGAAGCCATAGATCCACACCAAAAGTCCCCCTAAACCTACCTGATGTTCTCCAAAAGCCACAATTTACGCTTTTTCACCATGATGACCAACATGAACCAAACCAAAACCCAAAGGAGACCCCAAAACACGTCAAAAACACCCCAAAAAAGAAAGGGATCACCCCCCAAATTGGAAGAAAATCCCTCAAAACCATAGATCCACCCCAAAAGCACCCTAAACCTACCTGATGTTCTCCAAAACCAACAATTTAAACTTTTCCACCATAACGACCACGGAAAACACAACGAAACCCAACGCAGACCCCAAAACACGTCAAAAACACCCCAAACAAGAACGGCATCACCCCCAAAATTGGAAGAAAATTCACCAAAACCATAGATCCACCCCAAAACCACCATAAACCTACCTGATAGTCTCCAAATCCCAAAGTCCACTCCCAACCACCATAAAACCCATTAGGAACTCAACGAAACGCAACGGAAACCCCAAAACACCTCAAAAACACCCCAAAAAAGAACTGGATGAGAAGAAAAAACGCCAAAACTATGAATTTCCCCCCCAAACCACCCTAAACTCACCTGATCTTCTCCAAAACCAAAAATGCACTTCCATTTACCTTAACGACAGACGAGAACCCAACGAAACCCAAGGGAGACCCCAAAACACGTCAAAAACACCCCAAACAAGAACAGGATCACCCCCCAAAACGAAAGAAAACCCCAAAAAGCACGGATCCAATCCCCAAACCACCCTAAACCTACCTGATGTTCTCCAAATCCCAAAGTCCACTCCCAACCACCATAAAACCCATTACGAACTCAACGAAACGCAACGGAAACCCCAAAACACCTCAAAAACACCCCAAAAGCGTACCGGATCAGAAGAAAAAACGTGATTTAACCCCCCAAAAAAACCCTTAAACCTACCTGATGTTCTCCTAAAGGTACAATCCACTCCCAAACACCAGAAAACGCAATTGAAACCCAACAAAACCCAACGGAGACCCCAAAACACGTCAAAAACACCCCAAAAAACAACTGGATCAGAAGAAAAAAATAAAACAAAAACCATGAATTTCCCCCCAAAACCACCCTAAACTCACCTGATCTTCTCCAAATCCCACATTTCACTCCCATTCACCATCATGACCAACCAGAACCCAACGAAACCCAACAAAGACCCCAAAACACCTCAAAACCACCCCAAAATCAACCCAGATCCTAAAAAAAAAAAAAACAAAATGCCATGATTTCACCCCCAAAAAAACTTAAACCTACCTGATCTTCTCCAAAACCCACAATCCACTCCTATTTAACATAATGACCAACAAGAACAAAACAAAACGCAACGGAGAACCCAAAACACGTCAGAAACACCCCAGAAAAATTCGGGACCACCCCAAAACCAGAAGAAAACCCTAAAAAAAAAAGAAATCCCCCAAAACCATAGATTCACCCCCCAAAAAACCTTAAACTCACCTGATGTTCTACAAAACCCACAATTTAATATTTTCCACCATGATGACCACGAAAAACCCAACGAAGCCCAAGGGAGACCACAAAACACGTCAAAAACACCCCAAAAAAGAACAGGATAACCCCTAAAAACGAAAGAAAACCCCAGAAGCCATAGATCCACACCAAAAGTCCCCCTAAACCTACCTGATGTTCTCCAAAAGCCACAATTTACGCTTTTTCACCATGATGACCAACATGAACCAAACGAAAACCCAAAGGTGTTGCAGGAAGCACGGCCGAAAGCACGACAGACACACAGTAGAGTCAGATCATGCTCCATTTTATTGCCCGAATAGCCTAACTTTTATAGAGAACTTAACAGGGGTGGACAGTGTTTCACACAAGATTATTGGTCAAAAGCACTCAGACAAACAGCTACAAGAAAACAACCCCACCTGCAAGAAAACAACCCCCTTGTGATTAGCAGTCACATAGACCTTGTCCTTGAGGCCAGCTACTGGTAACAATATTTTCCTGAATTCCTCAATTGGGCGATGTGGGAACACTGTCATGGGAACTTCTCATAGTTGCCCTGGTAGCTTGGTTTGCTCAGCTACAGCAAGCCATGGGATTTTTGCTGTTTCAAGAAATCCCTCAACAATTCCCCCTTCTTCTTTTGAGCAAACCAAGCCTGACACAGCAGTTTTACAAGTAACTTTTTAGCTATACTTACAACACACAACGATGATTACCACCACCATAAACCAAATCCTTAATCCCCTTGTGATTAAACCCAGCAACCATCTACACTTTGTTTCAAACAAGTCAGTGAACCATTGATTGAAAGGATTGATACCATATTGAATCTTTCTCATGTGCTCTTTCAGGAAAGTAATGGATTTGTGAATTGACTCATTATGATCAGAAAGGTTTAAACAGTACATTCCCTTAAAGTCCTCACACCCATTCCTTTGAGCCAAAAGCAAGATGTCAATAGCAGCTTGATCCTGTAAAAGCAGATGTCGCAGACTATTTTGATCTGGTAACATCTCCTCAAGTATCTCTGTCGTGGCATAGGCTTGCCTCTCGGCCCAGCATACCAATTTTTCTAAGTTGTTACGTGTGGCCGCAGATGCCACTCCAGGCACTGAAATTGCTAATGCCGCTCTAGCTGCAACCCCACACAATTCAACATTATCATTGCAATCCGATGCAAGCAATGTCCATTTATGTCTGGTGATCTCACGCAACTGTAACAAGCTAGGAGCAAATACAATGAGTTTATCTATGTAACATGGACATCTGATAGCATTTGCAGGGATACCTTGCCAGGCCCCATCCCCACAAATCAGAAGCACATCAGGAGGTAAGGCCAAAGCTGTACAATTGTTCCAAACACTGTAGTTGTTACCCCTTGTCTCCATGCTATAAACCCCTAAGCCCTGCTTAGCAGCGTCATTGCAATCACAGGTGTTATTTGTGTCTTTGTACCAGTATGGCCTTTTCCAGGTTCCTGTAGCAGGATTCATCTGATATCCACGGCTACGTTCACTTTTGTAGCCACCTTTCAGGTTGATACACATTTGACTACAGATACCAGGGTTTTGACATTCATCAATGTCTCCACAGTTTCTCTTGTCTATAAACTCAAACCCAGCTGGACAGTCACACTCATTTATGATGCATTCCTCCAGGGGCTCATCACCCCAGTCCTTGCAGTCTCTCTGCTGGTTACACACTTTATTGATATCTATGCATTCTCCACTTCTGCACTTGAATTTGCCAGGTCCAGAGCACTGAATAACATTGTTACAGTTTGCTTCATCAGTGCCATACAGACAGTCTCTCACACCACTGCACTGCCTACTCCCATGGACACAGTTCCCATCTTCACATCTGAACTGGTCTGGCCTGCAGGTCCGAGAAGGGCAGTTAATTTCATCACTTCCATCCTTGCAATCAGGATCTCCATCACATCACCACTTCTTGTGGATACATTCACCTGAGCCGCACTGCACCTCACTCGTAGAACACTTCACTGGAGGTGCAGGCTGGCGGCCACACTGCTCCAAAGATTCATCCGAGTGGTCGGAGCAGTCAGCATCATCAACACACACCCAGCTGATAGGGATGCAGGTAGAACTCTTGCACTGAAACTCATGAACACCACAGGTAGGAGGTGCACACTCCAGCTCATCGCTACCATCACTGCAGTCATCTTGAACATTGCAGACAAAGCTTTTGGAAATACATTGCCCACTACTGCATGTGAATTCTGCTGCACTACAAGTCACAATGCCACAATTCTCTTCATCTTCTCCACTGTCGCAGTCCTTTTCACCATCACATTTCCAGGACACTGGGATACACTGGGTTGACTGAGGACCACAGCTGATTTCATTTACCCGGCATGTTCTCGTATGACACAGCTCAGCACTCTCATCAGACCCATTTTCACAGTCCGGATCCCCATCACAGTGCCATCTGTTTGGCACACACTGACCACTGTTGCACACAAAGTCAGATTCAGCACACGTCTTCTTCACACAAGCACTCTCATCACTGCCATCTAAGCAGTCTTCACATTTTGCTCTAGCACCGTCGGCAGCAGTGCACAGGCCGGTGAGGGTGAGCAGCAGGCAGAGTGCCCCGCAGCGCAGCAGCACCCACCGCCGCCCTGCACCTGTGTCACTTATACTGCTCCTATTACCCATGCCGTTAGTGTCAGTGGCATCCTCCTGGTACCGTTTCTGTCTTTGTCGCCCCTTACTCTCCCCCTTTTCTTTTTTACCACTGACCATTCACCACAAATGGGTGAGACACATGATTACTAGTTAGGAAAGAGAGTGTAATGTCTGCTATACGGCTGCAGGCCGTGCCAGCTGCAACCCTAGAAGCTGTTTGTGAACGAGCCTGACTGACGGTGGTCATTTGGCGGTGTAATCTGCGTCTCTGCTCTCCTGCCCTGCAATAGAGCTAAATCGTCATTAATAGTCTGTAGAATGTGGCAACCCCACGGAATGTTATCCAGAAACATAGTTATAACACCGATCTGGGGACGAATAGTCTTTTTTTGCATTGCAAGATAACTTCTTATAAAAAGAATGCCAGAGAGAAGCAGCACAGCCGCTGCTGCCGCTGTCTCCATGGTTACGTCAGACAGGATGCAGGGTCCTGATCTCCGCCCCTCTGCTCTGTGCCGACTCGCCACACGGTGAGGGTCGGCTGCCGTTGTCCACTGACGCCTCTGGTCTCCCGTAGCAACTCGACTCCGGACGGCCTGCGCCGCAGTGTGATCACGTCAATTTCCCGCGGCCCTCCGCAAATTCCACGTCCCGCCGCAACTCTAATTCCCGCGTCCCTCCGCAAATTCCACGTCCCGCCGCAACTCCGTTTCCCGCGGCCCTCCGCAAATTCCACGTCCTGCCGCAACTCCGTTTCCCGCGGCCCTCCGCAAATTCCACGTCCCGCCGCAACTCTAATTCCCGCGGCCCTCCGCAAATTCCACGTCCCGCCGCAACTCTAATTCCCGCGGCCCTCCGCAAATTCCACGTCCCGCCGCAACTCCGTTTCCCGCGGCCCTCCGCAAATTCCACGTCCCGCCGCAAGTCCGTTTCCCGCGGCCCTCCGCAAATTCCACGTCCCGCCGCAACTCCGTTTCCCGCGGTTTTCCGCGTGTCTCAGCGGGAATACCACGCCTCACCGTGAGTCCTGTGTACCGTGTTTCTGGGCCGGTGTCCGGTCCGCTCAAGCGCCGGTCGGATGGGCGCTCCGAAGTCCCGACGGCGCGGCGAGGTCGCGGCGCCGCTGGTCCCGGCGCCGCTGGTCTCCTGGTCTACCTGCGTTCGGATGTGCCGGCGCCGCTGGTGTCCCGCTGCGCTGCGATGTTTGTCCCGGCGAAGCTGCGATGTTCCGTTCGGGTCCTGTTCAGGTCTCAGCCTGTTCGGGCGCCATATGTTGCAGGAAGCACGGCCGAAAGCACGACAGACACACAGTAGAGTCAGATCATGCTCCATTTTATTGCCCGAATAGCCTAACTTTTATAGAGAACTTAACAGGGGTGGACAGTGTTTCACACAAGATTATTGGTCAAAAGCACTCAGACAAACAGCTACAAGAAAACAACCCCACCTGCAAGAAAACAACCCCCTTGTGATTAGCAGTCACATAGACCTTGTCCTTGAGGCCAGCTACTGGTAACAATATTTTCCTGAATTCCTCAATTGGGCGATGTGGGAACACTGTCATGGGAACTTCTCATAGTTGCCCTGGTAGCTTGGTTTGCTCAGCTACAGCAAGCCATGGGATTTTTGCTGTTTCAAGAAATCCCTCAACACAAAGGAGACCCCAAAACCCGTCAAAAACACCCCAAAAAAGAAAGGGATCACCCCCCAAATTGGAAGAAAATCCCTCAAAACCATAGATCCACCCCAAAAGCACCCTAAACCTACCTGATGTTCTCCAAAACCAACAATTTAAACTTTTCCACCATAATGACCACGGAAAACACAACGAAACCCAACGCAGACCCCAAAACACGTCCAAAACACCCCAAACAAGAACGGCATCACCCCCAAAATTGGAAGAAAATTCACCAAAACCATAGATCCACCCCAAAACCACCATAAACCTACCTGATAGTCTCCAAATCCCAAAGTCCACTCCCAACCACCATAAAACCCATTAGGAACTCAACGAAACGCAACGGAAACCCCAAAACACCTCAAAAACACCCCAAAAAGGAACTGGATGAGAAGAAAAAACGCCAAAACTATGAATTTCCCCCCCTAACCACCCTAAACTCACCTGATCTTCTCCAAAACCAAAAATGCACTTCCATTTACCTTAACGACAGACGAGAACCCAACGAAACCCAAGGGAGACCCCAAAACACGTCAAAAACACCCCAAACAAGAACAGGATCACCCCCCAAAACGAAAGAAAACCCCAAAAAGCACGGATCCAATCCCCAAACCACCCTAAACCTACCTGATGTTCTCCAAATCCCAAAGTCCACTCCCAACCACCATAAAACCCATTACGAACTCAACGAAACGCAACGGAAACGCCAAAACACCTCAAAAACACCCCAAAGCCAATCGAATCAGAAGAAAAAACGTGATTTAACCCCCCAAAAAAACCCTTAAACCTACCTGATGTTCTCCTAAAGGTACAATCCACTCCCAAACACCAGAAAACGCAATTGAAACCCAACAAAACCCAACGGAGGCCCCAAAACACGTCAAAAACACCCCAAAAAACAACTGGATCAGAAGAAAAAAATAAAACAAAAACCATGAATTTCCCCCCAAAACCACCCTAAACTCACCTGATCTTCTCCAAATCCCACATTTCACTCCCATTCACCATCATGACCAACCAGAACCAAACGAAACCCAATGAAGACCCCAAAACACCTCAAAACCACCCCAAAATCAACACAGATCCTAAAAAAAAAAAAATAAAAATAAAAAAATGCCATGATTTCACCACAAAAAAAAAAAAATTAAGCCTACCTGATGTTCTCCAAAACCCACAATTTAACCTTTTCCACCACGATGACCACGGAAAACACAACGAAACCCAACGGAGACCCCAAAACACGTCAAAAACACACCATAAAAGAACAGGATAAGAAGAAAAAACCCCAAAACTATGAATTTCCCCCCCAAACAACCCTAAACTCACCTGATCTTCTCCAAAACCAAAAATGCACTTCCATTTACCTTAACGACAGACGAGAACCCAACGAAACCCAAGGGAGACCCCAAAACACGTCAAAAACACCCCAAACAAGAACAGGATCACCCCCCAAAACGAAAGAAAACCCCAAAAAGCACGGATCCAATCCCCAAACCACCCTAAACCTACCTGATGCTCTCCAAATCCCAAAGTCCACTCCCAACCACCATAAAACCCATTAGGAACTCAACGAAACGCAACGGAAACCCCAAAACACCTCAAAAACACCCCAAAAGCGTACCGGATCAGAAGAAAAAACGTGATTTAACCCCCCCAAAAAACCCTTAAACCTACCTGATGTTCTCCTAAAGGTACAATCCACTCCCAAACACCAGAAAACGCAATTGAAACCCAACAAAACCCAACGGAGACCCCAAAACACGTCAAAAACACCCCAAAAAACAACTGGATCAGAAGAAAAAAATAAAACAAAACCATGATTTCCTCCCAAAACCACCCTAAACTCACCTGATCTTCTCCAAATCCCACATTTCACTCCCCATTCACCATCATGACCAACCAGAACCCAACGAAACCCAACGAAGACCCCAAAACACCTCAAAACCACCCCAAAATCAACCCAGATCCTAAAAAAAAAAAAAACAAAATGCCATGATTTCACCCCAAAAAAAACCTTAAACCTACCTGATCTTCTCCAAAACCCACAATCCACTCCGATTTAACATAATGACCAACAAGAACAAAACAAAACGCAACGGAGAACCCAAAACACGTCAAAAACACCCCAGAAAAATTCGGGACCACCCCAAAACCAGAAGAAAACCCTAAAAAAAAAGAAATCCCCCAAAACCATAGATTCACCCCCCAAAAAACCTTAAACTCACCTGATGTTCTACAAAACCCACAATTTAATATTTTCCACCATGATGACCACGAAAAACCCAACGAAGCCCAAGGGAGACCACAAAACACGTCAAAAACACCCCAAAAAAGAACAGGATAACCCCTAAAAACGAAAGAAAACACCAGAAACCATAGATCCACCCCAAAAGCACCCTAAACCTACCTGATGTTCTCCAAAACCAACAATTTAAAACTTTTCCACCATAATGACCACGGAAAAACACAACGAAACCCAACGCAGACCCCAAAACACGTCAAAAACACCCCAAAAAAGAACAGGATAACCCCCTAAAAACGAAAGAAAACACCAAAACCATAGATCCACCCCAAAAGCACCCTAAACCTACCTGATGTTCTCCAAAACCAACAATTTAAACTTTTCCACCATAATGACCACGGAAAACACAACGAAACCCAACGCAGACCCCCAAAACACGTCCAAAACACCCCAAACAAGAACGGCATCACCCCCAAATTGGAAGAAAATTCACCAAAACCACAGATCCACCCCAAAACCACCATAAACCTACCTGATAGTCTCCAAATCCCAAAGTCCACTCCCAACCACCATAAAACCCATTAGGAACTCAACGAAACGCAACGGAAACCCCAAAACACCTCAAAAACACCCCAAAAAGGAACTGGACGAGAAGAAAAAACGCCAAAACTATGAATTTCCCCCCCAAACCACCCTAAACTCACCTGATCTTCTCCAAAACCAAAAATGCACTTCCATTTACCTTAACGACAGACGAGAACCCAACGAAACCCAAGGGAGACCCCAAAACACGTCAAAAACACCCCAAACAAGAACAGGATCACCCCCCAAAACGAAAGAAAACCCCAAAAAGCACGGATCCAATCCCCAAACCACCCTAAACCTACCTGATGTTCTCCAAATCCCAAAGTCCACTCCCAACCACCATAAAACCCATCAGGAACTCAACGAAACGCAACGGAAACCCCAAAACACCTCAAAAACACCCCAAAAGCGTACCGGATCAGAAGAAAAAACGTGATTTAACCCCCCCAAAAAACCCTTAAACCTACCTGATGTTCTCCTAAAGGTACAATCCACTCCCAAACACCAGAAAAACGCAATTGAAACCCAACAAAACCCAACGGAGACCCAAAACACGTCAAAAACACCCCAAAAAACAACTGGATCAGAAGAAAAAAATAAAACAAAAACCATGAATTTCCTCCCAAAACCACCCTAAACTCACCTGATCTTCTCCAAATCCCACATTTCACTCCCCATTCACCATCATGACCAATCAGAACCCAACGAAACCCAACGAAGACCCCAAAACACCTCAAAAGCACCCCCAAAATCAACCCAGATCCTAAAAAAAAAAAAAACAAAATGCCATGATTTCACCCCAAAAAAACCTTAAACCTACCTGATCTTCTCCAAAACCCACAATCCACTCCTATTTAACATAATGACCAACAAGAACAAAACAAAACGCAACGGAGAACCCAAAACACGTCAAAAACACCCCAGAAAAATTCGGGACCACCCCAAAACCAGAAGAAAACCCTAAAAAAAAAAGAAATCCCCCAAAACCATAGATTCACCCCTCAAAAAACCTTAAACTCACCTGATGTTCTACAAAACCCACAATTTAATATTTTCCACCATGATGACCACGAAAAACCCAACGAAGCCCAAGGGAGACCACAAAACACGTCAAAAACACCCCAAAAAAGAACAGGATAACCCCTAAAAACGAAAGAAAACACCAGAAACCATAGATACACCCCAAAAGCACCCTAAACCTACCTGATGTTCTCCAAAAGCCACAATTTACGCTTTTTCACCATGATGACCAACATGAACCAAACGAAAACCCAAAGGAGACCCCAAAACACGTCAAAAACACCCCAAAAAAGAAAGGGATCACCCCCCAAATTGGAAGAAAATCCCTCAAAACCATAGATCCACCCCAAAAGCACCCTAAACCTACCTGATGTTCTCCAAAACCAACAATTTAAACTTTTCCACCATAATGACCACGGAAAACACAACGAAACCCAACGCAGACCCCAAAACACGTCCAAAACACCCCAAACAAGAACGGCATCACCCCCAAAATTGGAAGAAAATTCACCAAAACCATAGATCCACCCCAAAACCACCCTAAACCTACCTGATAGTCTCCAAATCCCAAAGTCCACTCCCAACCACCATAAAACCCATTAGGAACTCAACGAAACGCAACGGAAACCCCAAAACACCTCAAAAACACCCCAAAAAGGAACTGGACGAGAAGAAAAAACGCCAAAACTATGAATTTCCCCCCCAAACCACCCTAAACTCACCTGATCTTCTCCAAAACCAAAAATGCACTTCCATTTACCTTAACGACAGACGAGAACCCAACGAAACCCAAGGGAGACCCCAAAACACGTCAAAAACACCCCAAACAAGAACAGGATCACCCCCCAAAACGAAAGAAAACCCCAAAAAGCACGGATCCAATCCCCAAACCACCCTAAACCTACCTGATGTTCTCCAAATCCCAAAGTCCACTCCCAACCACCATAAAACCCATTAGGAACTCAACGAAACGCAACGGAAACCCCAAAACACCTCAAAAACACCCCAAAAGCGTACCGGATCAGAAGAAAAAACGTGATTTAACCCCCCCAAAAAACCCTTAAACCTACCTGATGTTCTCCTAAAGGTACAATCCACTCCCAAACACCAGAAAACGCAATTGAAACCCAACAAAACCCAACGGAGACCCCAAAACACGTCAAAAACACCCCAAAAAACAACTGGATCAGAAGAAAAAAATAAAACAAAAACCATGAATTTCCTCCCAAAACCACCCTAAACTCACCTGATCTTCTCCAAATCCCACATTTCACTCCCATTCACCATCATGACCAATCAGAACCCAACGAAACCCAACGAAGACCCCAAAACACCTCAAAAGCACCCCAAAATCAACCCAGATCCTAAAAAAAAAAAAACAAAATGCCATGATTTCACCCCAAAAAAACCTTAAACCTACCTGATCTTCTCCAAAACCCACAATCCACTCCGATTTAACATAATGACCAACAAGAACAAAACAAAACGCAACGGAGAACCCAAAACACGTCAAAAACACCCCAGAAAAATTCGGGACCACCCCAAAACCAGAAGAAAACCCTAAAAAAAAAAGAAATCCCCCAAAACCATAGATTCACCCCCCAAAAAACCTTAAACTCACCTGATGTTCTACAAAACCCACAATTTAATATTTTCCACCATGATGACCACGAAAAACCCAACGAAGCCCAAGGGAGACCACAAAACACGTCAAAAACACCCAAAAAAGAACAGGATAACCCCTAAAAACGAAAGAAAGCCCCAGAAGCCATAGATCCACACCAAAAGTCCCCCTAAACCTACCTGATGTTCTCCAAAAGCCACAATTTACGCTTTTTCACCATGATGACCAACATGAACCAAACGAAAACCCAAAGGAGACCCCAAAACACGTCAAAAACACCCCAAAAAAGAAAGGGATCACCCCCCAAATTGGAAGAAAATCCCTCAAAACCATAGATCCACCCCAAAAGCACCCTAAACCTACCAGATGTTCTCCAAAACCAACAATTTAAACTTTTCCACCATAATGACCACGGAAAACACAACGAAACCCAACGCAGACCCCAAAACACGTCCAAAACACCCCAAACAAGAACGGCATCACCCCCAAAATTGGAAGAAAATCCCTCAAAACCATAGATCCACCCCAAAAGCACCCTAAACCTACCTGATAGTCTCCAAATCCCAAAGTCCACTCCCAACCACCATAAAACCCATTAGGAACTCAACGAAACGCAACGGAAACCCCAAAACACCTCAAAAACACCCCAAAAAAGAACTGGATGAGAAGAAAAAACGCCAAAACTATGAATTTCCCCCCCAAACCACCCTAAACTCACCTGATCTTCTCCAAAACCAAAAATGCACTTCCATTTACCTTAACGACAGACGAGAACCCAACGAAACCCAACGGAGACCCCAAAACACGTCAAAAACACCCCAAACAAGAACAGGATCACCCCCCAAAACGAAAGAAAACCCCAAAAAGCACGGATCCAATCCCCAAACCACCCTAAACCTACCTGATGTTCTCCAAATCCCAAAGTCCACTCCCAACCACCATAAAACCCATTACGAACTCAACGAAACGCAACGGAAACCCCAAAACACCTCAAAAACACCCCAAAAGCGTACCGGATCAGAAGAAAAAACGTCATTTAACCAAAAAAAACCCTTAAACCTACCTGATGTTCTCCTAAAGGTACAATCCACTCCCAAACACCAGAAAACGCAATTGAAACCCAACAAAACCCAACGGAGACCCCAAAACACGTCAAAAACACCCCAAAAAACAACTGGATCAGAAGAAAAAAATAAAACAAAAACCATGAATTTCCCCCAAAACCACCCTAAACTCACCTGATCTTCTCCAAATCCCACATTTCACTCCCATTCACCATCATGACCAACCAGAACCCAACGAAACCCAACGAAGACCCCAAAACACCTCAAAACCACCCCAAAATCAACCCAGATCCTAAAAAAAAAAAAAACAAAATGCCATGATTTCACCCCAAAAAAAACTTAAACCTACCTGATCTTCTCCAAAACCCACAATCCACTCCTATTTAACATAATGACCAACAAGAACAAAACAAAACGCAACGGAGAACCCAAAACACGTCAAAAACACCCCAGAAAAATTCGGGACCACACCAAAACCAGAAGAAAACCCTAAAAAAAAAAGAAATCCCCAAAACCATAGATTCACCCCCCAAAAAACCTTAAACTCACCTGATGTTCTACAAAACCCACAATTTAATACTTTTCCACAATGATGACCACGAAAAACACAACGAAGCCCAAGGGAGACCACAAAACACGTCAAAAACACCCCAAAAAAGAACAGGATAACCCCTAAAAACGAAAGAAAACACCAAAAACCATAGATCCACCCCAAAAGCACCATAAACCTACCTGATGTTCTCCAAAACCAACAATTTAAACTTTTCCACCATAATGACCACGGAAAACACAACGAAACCCAACGCAGACCCCAAAACACGTCCAAAACACCCCAAACAAGAACGGCATCACCCCCAAAATTGAAAGAAAATTCACCAAAACCATAGATCCACCCCAAAACCACCATAAACCTACCTGATAGTCTCCAAATCCCAAAGTCCACTCCCAACCACCATAAAACCCATTAGGAACTCAACGAAACGCAACGGAAACCCCAAAACACCTCAAAAACACCCCAAAAAGGAACTGGACGAGAAGAAAAAACGCCAAAACTATGAATTTCCCCCCCAAACCACCCTAAACTCACCTGATCTTCTCCAAAACCAAGAATGCACTTCCATTTACCTTAACGACAGACGAGAACCCAACGAAACCCAAGGGAGACCCCAAAACACGTCAAAAACACCCCAAACAAGAACAGGATCACCCCCCAAAACGAAAGAAAACCCCAAAAAGCACGGATCCAATCCCCAAACCACCCTAAACCTACCTGATGTTCTCCAAATCCCAAAGTCCACTCCCAACCACCATAAAACCCATTAGGAACTCAACGAAACGCAACGGAAACCCCAAAACACCTCAAAAACACCCCAAAAGCGTACCGGATCAGAAGAAAAAACGTGATTTAACCCCCAAAAAACCCTTAAACCTACCTGATGTTCTCCTAAAGGTACAATCCACTCCCAAACACCAGAAAACGCAATTGAAACGCAACAAAACCCAACGGAGACCCCAAAACACGTCAAAAACACCCCAAAGAACAACTGGATCAGAAGAAAAAAATAAAACAAAAACCATGAATTTCCCCCCAAAACCACCCTAAACTCACCTGATCTTCTCCAAATCCCACATTTCACTCCCATTCACCATCATGACCAACCAGAACCCAATGAAGACCCCAAAACACCTCAAAAGCACCCCAAAATCAACACAGATCCTAAAAAAAATAAAAAATAAAAAATATGCCATGATTTCACCACAAAAAAAAAAAAAATTAAGCCTACCTGATGTTCTCCAAAACCCACAATTTAACCTTTTCCACCACGACGACCACGGAAAACACAACGAAACCCAACGGAGACCCCAAAACACGTCAAAAACACACCATAAAAGAACAGGATAAGAAGAAAAAACCCCAAAACTATGAATTTCCCCCCCAAACAACCCTAAACTCACCTGATCTTCTCCAAAACCAAAAATGCACTTCCATTTACCTTAACGACAGACGAGAACCCAACGAAACCCAAGGGAGACCCCAAAACACGTCAAAAACACCCCAAACAAGAACAGGATCACCCCCCAAAACGAAAGAAAACCCCAAAAAGCACGGATCCAATCCCCAAACCACCCTAAACCTACCTGATGTTCTCCAAATCCCAAAGTCCACTCCCAACCACCATAAAACCCATTACGAACTCAACGAAACGCAACGGAAACCCCAAAACACCTCAAAAACACCCCAAAAGCGTACCGGATCAGAAGAAAAAACGTGATTTAACCCCCCAAAAAAACCCTTAAACCTGCCTGATGTTCTCCTAAAGGTACAATCCACTCCCAAACAACAGAAAACGCAATTGAAACCCAACAAAACCCAACGGAGGCCCCAAAACACGTCAAAAACACCCCAAAAAACAACTGGATCAGAAGAAAAAAATAAAACAAAAACCATGAATTTCCCCCCAAAACCACCCTAAACTCACCTGATCTTCTCCAAATCCCACATTTCACTCCCATTCACCATCATGACCAACCAGAACCCAACGAAACCCAACGAAGAACCCAAAACACCTCAAAACCAGCCCAAAATCAACCCAGATCCTAAAAAAAAAAAAACAAAATGCCATGATTTCACCCCAAAAAAACCGTAAACCTACCTGATCTTCTCCAAAACCCACAATCCACTCCTATTTAACATAATGACCAACAAGAACAAAACAAAACGCAACGGAGAACCCAAAACACGTCAAAAACACCCCAGAAAAATTCGGGACCACACCAAAACCAGAAGAAAACCCTAAAAAAAAAAGAAATCCCCCAAAACCATAGATTCACCCCCCAAAAAACCTTAAACTCACCTGATGTTCTACAAAACCCCCAATTTAATATTTTCCACCATGATGACCACGAAAAAACCAACGAAGCCCAAGGGAGACCACAAAACACGTCCAAAACACCCCAAACAAGAACGGCATCACCCCAAAAATTGGAAGAAAATTCACCAAAACCATAGATCCACCCCAAAACCACCATAAACCTACCTTATAGTCTCCAAATCCCAAAGTCCACTCCCAACCACCATAAAACCCATTAGGAACTCAACGAAACGCAACGGAAACCCCAAAACACCTCAAAAACACCCCAAAAGCGTACCGGATCAGAAGAAAAAACGTGATTTAACCCCCCAAAAAAACCCTTAAACCTACCTGATGTTCTCCTAAAGGTACAATCCACTCCCAAACACCAGAAAACGCAATTGAAACCCAACAAAACCCAACGGAGACCCCAAAACACGTCAAAAACACCCCAAAAAACAACTGGATCAGAAGAAAAAAATAAAACAAAAACCATGAATTTCCCCCCAAAACCACCCTAAACTCACCTGATCTTCTCCAAATCCCACATTTCACTCCCGTTCACCATCATGACCAACCAGAACCCAATGAAGACCCCAAAACACCTCAAAAGCACCCCAAAATCAACACAGATCCTAAAAAAAATAAAAAAATAAAAAAATGCCATGATTTCACCACAAAAAAAAAAAAATTAAGCCTACCTGATGTTCTCCAAAACCCACAATTTAACCTTTTCCACCACGATGACCACGGAAAACACAACGAAACACAACGGAGACCCCAAAACACGTCAAAAACACACCATAAAAGAACAGGATAAGAAGAAAAAACCCCAAAACTATGAATTTCCCCCCCAAACAACCCTAAACTCACCTGATCTTCTCCAAAACCAAAAATGCACTTCCATTTACCTTAACGACAGACGAGAACCCAACGAAACCCAAGGGAGACCCCAAAACACGTCAAAAACACCCCAAACAAGAACAGGATCACCCCCCAAAACGAAAGAAAACCCCAAAAAGCACGGATCCAATCCCCAAACCACCCTAAACCTACCTGATGTTCTCCAAATCCCAAAGTCCACTCCCAACCACCATAAAACCCATTACGAACTCAACGAAACGCAACGGAAACCCCAAAACACCTCAAAAACACCCAAAAGCGTACCGGATCAGAAGAAAAAACGTGATTTAACCCCCCAAAAAAACCCTTAAACCTACCTGATGTTCTCCTAAAGCCACAATTTACGCTTTTTCACCATGATGACCAACATGAACCAAACGAAAACCCAAAGGAGACCCCAAAACACATCAAAAACACCCCAAAAAAGAAAGGGATCACCCCCAAAATTGGAAGAAAATCCCTCAAAACCATAGATCCACCCCAAAAGCACCCTAAACCTACCTGATGTTCTCCAAAACCAACAATTTAAACTTTTCCACCATAATGACCACGGAAAACACAACGAAACCCAACGCAGACCCCAAAACACGTCCAAAACACCCCAAACAAGAACGGCATCACCCCCAAAATTGGAAGAAAATTCACCAAAACCATAGATCCACCCCAAAACCACCCTAAACCTACCTGATAGTCTCCAAATCCCAAAGTCCACTCCCAACCACCATAAAACCCATCAGGAACTCAACGAAACGCAACGGAAACCCCAAAACACCTCAAAAACACCCCCAAAAAGAACTGGATGAGAAGAAAAAACGTGATTTAACCCCCCCAAAAAACCCTTAAACCTACCTGATGTTCTCCTAAAGGTACAATCCACTCCCAAACACCAGAAAACGCAATTGAAACCCAACAAAACCCAACGGAGACCCCAAAACACGTCAAAAACACCCCAAAAAACAACTGGATCAGAAGAAAAAAATAAAACAAAAACCATGAATTTCCCCCCAAAACCACCCTAAACTCACCTGATCTTCTCCAAATCCCACATTTCACTCCCATTCACCATCATGACCAACCAGAACCCAACGAAACCCAACGAAGAACCCAAAACACCTCAAAACCACCCCAAAATCAACCCAGATCCTAAAAAAAAAAAAACAAAATGCCATGATTTCACCCCAAAAAAACCGTAAACCTACCTGATCTTCTCCAAAACCCACAATCCACTCCTATTTAACATAATGACCAACAAGAACAAAACAAAACGCAACAGAGAACCCAAAACACGTCAAAAACACCCCAGAAAAATTCGGGACCACCCCAAAACCAGAAGAAAACCCTAAAAAAAAAAGAAATCCCCCAAAACCATAGATTCACCCCCCAAAAAACCTTAAACTCACCTGATGTTCTACAAAACCCACAATTTAATATTTTCCACCATGATGACCACGAAAAACCCAACGAAGCCCAAGGGAGACCACAAAACACGTCAAAAACACCCCAAAAAAGAACAGGATAACCCCTAAAAACGAAAGAAAACCCCAGAAGCCATAGATCCACACCAAAAGTCCCCCTAAACCTACCTGATGTTCTCCAAAAGCCACAATTTACGCTTTTTCACCATGATGACCAACATGAACCAAAGGAAAACCCAAAGGAGACCCCAAAACACGTCCAAAACACCCCAAACAAGAACGGCATCACCCCCAAAATTGGAAGAAATTTCACCAAAACCATAGACACACCCCAAAACCACCCTAAACCTACCTGATAGTCTCCAAATCCCAAAGTCCACTCCCAACCACCATAAAACCCATTAGGAACTCAACGAAACGCAACGGAAACCCCAAAACACCTCAAAAACACCCCAAAAGCGTACCGGATCAGAAGAAAAAACGTGATTTAACCCCCCCAAAAAACCCTTAAACCTACCTGATGTTCTCCTAAAGGTACAATCCACTCCCAAACACCAGAAAACGCAATTGAAACCCAACAAAACCCAACGGAGACCCCAAAACACGTCAAAAACACCCCAAAAAACAACTGGATCAGAAGAAAAAAATAAAACAAAAACCATGAATTTCCCCCCAAAACCACCCTAAACTCACCTGATCTTCTCCAAATCCCACATTTCACTCCCATTCACCATCATGACCAACCAGAACTCAACGAAACCCAACGAAGACCCCAAAACACCTCAAAACCACCCCAAAATCAACCCAGATCCTAAAAAAAAAAAAACAAAATGCCATGATTTCACCCCCAAAAAACCTTAAACCTACCTGATCTTCTACAAAACCCACAATCCACTCCTATTTAACATAATGACCAACAAGAACAAAACAAAACGCAACGGAGAACCCAAAACACGTCAAAAACACCCCAGAAAAGATCGGGACCACCCCAAAACCAGAAGAAAACCCTAAAAAAAAAACAGAAATCCCCCAAAACCATAGATTCACCCCCCAAAAAACCTTAAACTCACCTGATGTTCTACAAAACCCACGATTTAATATTTTCCACCATGATGACCACGAAAAACCCAACGAAGCCCAAGGGAGACCACAAAACACGTCAAAAACACCCCAAAAAAGAACAGGATAACTCCTAAAAACGAAAGAAAACACCAGAAACCATAGATCCACCCCAAAAGCACCCTAAACCTACCTGATGTTCTCCAAAACCAACAATTTAAACTTTTCCACCATAATGACAAAGGAAAACACAACGACACTTAACGCAGACCCCAAAACACGTCAAAAACACCCCAAACAAGAACGGCATCACCCCCAAAATTGGAAGAAAATCCCTCAAAACCATAGATCCACCCCAAAAGCACCCTAAACCTACCTGATGTTCTCCAAAACCAACAATTTAAACTTTTCCACCATAATGACCACGGAAAACACAACGAAACCCAACGCAGACCCCAAAACACGTCCAAAACACCCCAAACAAGAACGGCATCACCCCCAAAATTGGAAGAAAATTCACCAAAACCATAGATCCACCCCAAAACCACCATAAACCTACCTGATAGTCTCCAAATCCCAAAGTCCACTCCCAACCACCATAAAACCCATTAGGAACTCAACGAAACGCAACGGAAACCCCAAAACACCTCAAAAACACCCCCAAAAAGAACTGGATGAGAAGAAAAAACGCCAAAACTATGAATTTCCCCCCCAAACCACCCTAAACTCACCTGATCTTCTCCAAAACCAAAAATACACTTCCATTTACCTTAACGACAGACGAGAACCCAACGAAACCCAACGGAGACCCAAAAACACGTCAAAAACACCCCAAACAAGAACAGGATCACCCCCCAAAACGAAAGAAAACCCCAAAAAGCACGGATCCAATCCCCAAACCACCCTAAACCTACCTGATGTTCTCCAAATCCCAAAGTCCACTCCCAACCACCATAAAACCCATTACGAACTCAACGAAACGCAACGGAAACCCCAAAACACCTCAAAAACACCCCAAAGCCAATCGAATCAGAAGAAAAAACGTGATTTAACCCCCCAAAAAAACCCTTAAACCTACCTGATGTTCTCCTAAAGGTACAATCCACTCCCAAACACCAGAAAACGCAATTGAAACCCAACAAAACCCAACGGAGACCCCAAAACACGTCAAAAACACCCCAAAAAACAACTGGATCAGAAGAAAAAAATAAAACAAAAACCATGAATTTCCCCCCAAAACCACCCTAAACTCACCTGATCTTCTCCAAATCCCACATTTCACTCCCATTCACCATCATGACCAACCAGAACCCAATGAAGACCCCAAAACACCTCAAAACCACCCCAAAATCAACACAGATCCTAAAAAAAAAAAAAAAAAATGCCATGATTTCACCACAAAAAAAAAAAAAAATTAAGCCTACCTGATGTTCTCCAAAACCCACAATTTAACCTTTTCCACCACGATGACCACGGAAAACACAACGAAACCCAACGGAGACCCCAAAACACGTCAAAAACACACCATAAAAAACAGGATAAGAAGAAAAAAACCCAAAACTATGAATTTCCCCCCCAAACCACCCTAAACTCACCTGATCTTCTCCAAAACCAAAAATGCACTTCCATTTACCTCAATGACAGACGAGAACCCAACGAAACCCAAGGGAGACCCCAAAACACGTCAAAAACACCCCAAACAAGAACAGGATCACCCCCCAAAATGAAAGAAAACCCCAAAAAGCACGGATCCAATCCCCAAACCACCCTAAACCTACCTGATGATCTCCAAATCCCAAAGTCCACTCCCAACCACCATAAAACCCATTAGGAACTCAACGAAACGCAACGGAAACCCCAAAACACCTCAAAAACACCCCAAAAGCGTACCGGATCAGAAGAAAAAACGTGATTTAACCCCCCCAAAAAACCCTTAAACCTACCTGATGTTCTCCTAAAGGTACAATCCACTCCCAAACACCAGAAAACGCAATTGAAACCCAACAAAACCCAACGGAGACCCCAAAACACGTCAAAAACACCCCAAAAAACAACTGGATCAGAAGAAAAAAATAAAACAAAAACCATGAATTTCCCCCCAAAACCACCCTAAACTCACCTGATCTTCTCCAAATCCCACATTTCACTCCCATTCACCATCATGACCAACCAGAACCCAACGAAACCCAACAAAGACCCCAAAACACCTCAAAACCACCCCAAAATCAACTCAGATCCTAAAAAAAAAAAAACAAAATGCCATGATTTCACCCCAAAAAAACCGTAAACCTACCTGATCTTCTCCAAAACCCACAATCCACTCCTATTTAACATAATGACCAACAAGAACAAAACAAAACGCAACAGAGAACCCAAAACACGTCAAAAACACCCCAGAAAAATTCGGGACCACCCCAAAACCAGAAGAAAACCCTAAAAAAAAAAGAAATCCCCCAAAACCATAGATTCACCCCCCAAAAAACCTTAAACTCACCTGATGTTCTACAAAACCCACAATTTAATATTTTCCACCATGATGACCACGAAAAAACCAACGAAGCCCAAGGGAGACCACAAAACACGTCAAAAACACCCCAAAAAAGAACAGGATAACCCCTAAAAACGAAAGAAAACCCCAGAAGCCATAGATCCACACCAAAAGTCCCCCTAAACCTACCTGATGTTCTCCAAAAGCCACAATTTACGCTTTTTCACCATGATGACCAACATGAACCAAAGGAAAACCCAAAGGAGACCCCAAAACACGTCCAAAACACCCCAAACAAGAACGGCATCACCCCCAAAATTGGAAGAAAATTCACCAAAACCATAGATCCACCCCAAAAGCACCCTAAACCTACCTGATGTTCTCCAAAACCAACAATTTAAACTTTTCCACCATAATGACCAAGGAAAACACAACGACACTTAACGCAGACCCCAAAACACGTCAAAAACACCCCAAACAAGAACGGCATCACCCCCAAAATTGGAAGAAAATCCCTCAAAACCATAGATCCACCCCAAAAGCACCCTAAACCTACCTGATGCTCTCCAAAACCCACAATTTACCATTTTCCACCATGATGACCATGGAAAACCCAACGAAACACAACGGAGACCCCAAAACAAGTTAAAAACACCACAAAAAAGAAAGAGATCACTCCCAAAACTGAAAGAAAATCCCCTATATCCATAGATCTACCCGAAAACCACACTAAACCTACCTGATCTTCTCCAAAACCCACAATTTACCACTTTCCACCATGATGACCATGGAAAACCCAACGAAACCCAACAGAGACCCCAAAACAAGCTAAAAAAACCCCAAACAAGAACGGGATAACCTTCAGAAACGAAAGAAAACCCCCAAAACAATAGATCCACCACAAAACGAAACCCTAAACCTACCTGATCTTCTCCAAAACCCACAATTTACACTTTTCCACCATGATGACCAACAAGAACCCAACGAAACCCAACAGAGACCCCAAAACACCTCAAAAACACCCCAAAAAAGAACGGGATAACACCCAAAAATGAAAGAAAAGCCCAAAACCAATATATCCACCCCAAAACCAACCAAAAACTACCTGATCTTCTCCAAAACCCACAATTTACACTTTTCCACCATGATGACCATGGAAAACCCACCGAAACCCAACAAAGACACCAAAACATGTCAAAAGCACCCCAAACAAGAACGGGATATCCCCCAAAAACGAAAGAAAAACCCCAAAAATATAGATCCACCCCAAAACAACCCTAAACCTACCTGATGTTCTCCATAACCCACAATTTACCCTTTTCCACCATGAAGACCACGGAAAACCCAATGAAACCCAACGGAGACCACAAAAAACGTAAAAAACACCCCCCCAAAAAAAAAGATCAACCCCAAAAACGAAAGAAAACCCCAAAAACCATAGATCCACCCCAAAACCACCCTAAAACTACCTGATCTTCTCTAAAACCCACAATTTACACTTTTCCACCATGATGACCAACAAGAACACAACAAAACCCAACGGAGACACCAAAACACATCAAAAACACCCCAGAAATGAACGGGATCTCCAACAAAACTGGAAGAAAATCCCCCAAAACCATAGATCCACCCCAAAACCAGCCTAAACCTACCTGATATTCTCCAAAACCCACAATTTACCTTTTTCCACCATGATGACCAACAAGAATCCAACTAAAACCCAACGGAGACCACAAAACATGTCAAAAACACACCAAAAAAGAATGGGACCACCACAGAAACAGAAGAAAACCCTTAAATAAAACAGAAGAAATCCTCCAAAGCCATAGATTCACCCCTCCAAAAAAAACTTTAAACTTACCTGATGTTCTCCAAAACCCACAATTTACACTTTTCCACCACCATGACCAAAGAAAACCCAACGAAAGGCAACGGAGACCCAAAAACACGTCAAATACACACCAAAAAAGAACGGGATCACCCCCAAAATCGGAAGAAAATCCCCCAAGGGCACGGATTCAATCCCAAAACCATCCTGAACCTACCTGATGTTCTCCAAATCACAAAGTCCACTCCCAAACACCATAAAAACCATTAGGAACTCAACGAAACGCAATGGAAACCCCAAAACACCTCAAAAACACCCCAAAAAAAGAACTGGATCATAAGAAAAAAAAGAAAAAAAAAACTATGAATTTCCCCCCAAAAACACACTAAACTCACCTGATCTTCTCCATAATTCACAATCCACTCCCATTTACGTTAACAACCAATGAGAACCCACAAAACCCAACGGAGACCACAAAACATGTCAAAAACACCCCAAAAACGAATGGGATCACCCCCAAAACTGGAAGAAAATTCCCCAAAACCATAGATCCACCCCAAAACCACCCTAAACCTACCTGATGTTCTTCAAAACCCGCAATTTTCACTTTTCCACCACCATGACCACGGAAAACCCAATGAAACCAAACGCAGACCCCAAAACAAGTCAAAAACACCCCAAACAAGAACGGGATAACCCCTAAAAACGAAAGAAAACACCAAAAACCATAGATCCACCCCAAAAGCACCCTAAACCTACCTGATGTTCTCCAAAACCAACAATTTAAACTTTTCCACCATAATGACCACGGAAAACACAACGAAACCCAACGCAGACCCCAAAACACGTCAAAAACACCCCAAACAAGAACGGCATCACCCCCAAAATTGGAAGAAAATTCACCAAAACCATAGATCCACCCCAAAACCACCATAAACCTAGCTGATAGTCTCCAAATCCCAAAGTCCACTCCCAACCACCATAAAACCCATTAGGAACTCAACGAAACGCAACGGAAACCCCAAAACACCTCAAAAAAGAACTGGATGAGAAGAAAAAACGCCAAAACTATGAATTTCCCCCCCAAACCACCCTAAACTCACCTGATCTTCTCCAAAACCAAAAATGCACTTCCATTTACCTTAACGACAGACGAGAACCCAACGAAACCCAAGGGAGACCCCAAAACACGTCAAAAACACCCCAAACAAGAACAGGATCACCCCCCAAAACGAAAGAAAACCCCAAAAAGCACGGATCCAATCCCCAAACCACCCTAAACCTACCTGATGTTCTCCAAATCCCAAAGTCCACTCCCAACCACCATAAAACCCATTAGGAACTCAACGAAACGCAATGGAAACCCCAAAACACCTCAAAAACACCCCAAAGCCAATCGAATCAGAAGAAAAAACGTCATTTAACAAAAAAAAAACCTTAAACCTACCTGATGTTCTCCTAAATGTCCAATCCACTCCCAACCACCAGAAAACCCAATTGAAACCCTACAAAACCTACGGAGACCCCAAGACACGTCAAAAACACCCCAAAAAAGAACTGGATCAGAAGAATAATACAAAACAAAAACCATGAATTTCCCCCCAAAACCACCCTAAACTCACCTGATCTTCTCCAAATCCCACATTTCACTCCCATTCACCATCATGACCAACCAGAACCCAACGAAACCCAATGAAGACCCCAAAACACCTCAAAACCACCCCAAAATCAACACAGATCCTAAATAAAAAATAAAAATAAAAAAATGCCATGATTTCACCACAAAAAAAAAAAAAATTAAGCTTACCTGATGTTCTCCAAAACCCACAATTTAACCTTTTCCACCACGATGACCACGGAAAACACAACGAAACCCAACGGAGACCCCAAAACACGTCAAAAACACACCATAAAAGAGCAGGATAAGAAGAAAAAACTCCAAAACTATGAATTTCCCCCCCAAACAACCCTAAACTCACCTGATCTTCTCCAAAACCAAAACTGCACTTCCATTTACCTTTAAGACAAAAGAGAACCCAACGAAACCCAACGGAGACCCAAAACACGTCAAAAACACCCCAAACAAGAACAGGACCACCCCCCAAAACGAAAGAAAACCCCAAAAAGCACGGATCCAATCCCCAAACCACCCTAAACCTACCTGATGTTCTCCAAATCCCAAAGTACACTCCCAACCACCATAAAACCCATTACGAACTCAACGAAACGCAACGGAAACCCCAAAACACCTCAAAAACACCCCAAAAGCGTACCGGATCAGAAGAAAAAACGTGATTTAACCCCCCAAAAAAACCCTTAAACCTACCTGATGTTCTCCTAAAGGTACAATCCACTCCCAAACACCAGAAAACGCAATTGAAACCCAACAAAACCCAACGGAGACCCCAAAACACGTCAAAAACACCCCAAAAAACAACTGGATCAGAAGAAAAAAATAAAACAAAAACCATGAATTTCCCCCCAAAACCACCCTAAACTCACCTGATCTTCTCCAAATCCCACATTTCACTCCCATTCACCATCATGACCAACCAGAAACCAACGAAACCCAACGAAGACCCCAAAACACCTCAAAACCACCCCAAAATCAACCCAGATCCTAAAAAAAAAAAAACAAAATGCCATGATTTCACCCCAAAAAAACCTTAAACCTACCTGATCTTCTCCAAAACCCACAATCCACACCTATTTAACATTATGACCAACAAGAACAAAACAAAACGCAACGGAGAACCCAAAACACGTCAAAAACACCCCAGAAAAGATCGGGAGCACCCCAAAACCAGAAGAAAACCCTAAAAAAAAAAAGAAATCCCCCAAAACCATAGATTCACCCCCCAAAAATCCTTAAACTCACCTGATGTTCTACAAAACCCACAATTTAATATTTTCCACCATGATGACCACGAAAAACCCAACGAAGCCCAAGGGAGACCACAAAACACGTCAAAAACACCCCAAAAAAGAACAGGATAACCCCTAAAAACGAAAGAAAACCCCAGAAGCCATAGATCCACACCAAAAGTCCCCCTAAACCTACCTGATGTTCTCCAAAAGCCACAATTTACGCTTTTTCACCATGATGACCAACATGAACCAAACGAAAACCCAAAGGAGACCCCAAAACACGTCAAAAACACCCCAAAAAAGAAAGGGATCACCCCCAAAATTGGAAGAAAATCCCTCAAAACCATAGATCCACCCCAAAACAACCCTAAACCTACCTGATGTTCTTCAAAACCCGCAATTTTCACTTTTCCACCACCATGACCACGGAAAACCCAATGAAACCCAACGGAGACGCCAAAACAAGACAAAAACACCCCAAACAAGAACGGGATAACCCCTAAAAACGAAAGAAAACACCAAAAACCATAGATCCACCCCAAAAGCACCCTAAACCTACCTGATGTTCTCCAAAACCAACAATTTAAACTTTTCCACCATAATGACCACGGAAAACACAACGAAACCCAACGCAGACCCCAAAACACGTCAAAAACACCCCAAACAAGAACGGCATCACCCCCAAAATTGGAAGAAAATTCACCAAAACCATAGATCCACCCCAAAAGCACCCTAAACCTACCTGATGTTCTCCAAAACCCACAATTTACACTCCTCCAAAATGATGACCAACAAGGACCCAACTAAAACCCAAAGGAGACCACAAAACACGTCAAAAACACCGCAAAAAAGAATGGGATCACACCCAAAACTTGAAGAAAATCCCCCAAAACCATAGATCCACCCCAAAACCACCCTAACCCGACCTGATGTTCTCCAAAACCCACAATTTACCCGTTTCCACCATGATGAACAACAAGAACTCAATGAAACAAAACAGAGACCACAAAACACATCAAAAACACCCCCAAAAAGAACGGGATCACCCCCAAAACTGGAAGAAAATTCCCCCAAATCATAGATCCACCCCAAAACCACCATAAACCTACCTGATGTTCTCCAAAACCAGCAATTTACTCTTTTCCACCATGATGACAACGGAAAACCCAACAAAACCCAACGGAGACCCCAAAACACGTCATAAACACCCCCAAAAAGAACAGGATCACCCCCAAAACCGAAAGAAAACCCCAAGAGCCATAGATCCACCACAATAGTCCCCCTAAACCTACCTGATGTTCTCCAAAACCCACAATTTACATTTCTTCACCATGATGACCAACGAGAACCCAACGAAACCCAATGGAGACCCCAAAACACGTCAAAAAAAAAAAAAAAAAAACCACAAAAGAACAGGATCACTCCAAGAAACAGAAGAAAACCCCAAATACCATAGATCCACCCCAAATCACCCTAAACCTACCTGATGTTCTCCAAAACCCACAATTTACACTTTTCCACCATGATGACCACGGAAAACCCAACGAAACCCAAGGGAGACCCCAAAACACGTCAAAAACACCACAAATAAAAAACGGGATCACCCCCAAAACTGGAAGAAAATCCCCCAAAAGTATGGATCCAATCCCAAAACTACCCTATACCTACCTGATGTTCTCCAATTGCCGAAGTCCACTCCCAACCACCATAAAACCCATTAGGAACTCAACGAAACCCAACGGAAACCCCAAAACACGTCAAAAACACCCCAAAACCGAACCGGATCAGAAGAAAATTCGTGATTTAACCCCCAAAACACCCTAAATCTACCTGATGTTCTCCTAAATGTACAATCCACTCCCAACCACCATAAAACCAATTAGGAACTCAATAAAACGCAACGGAAACCCCAAAACACGTCAAAAAAAAAAAAAAAAACAAAAAAAAAACAAAAAAGAACTGGATCAGAAGAAAAAACCACTAAACTATGAATTTCCCCCCAAAACCACCCTAAACTCACCTGATCTACTCCAAAACCCACAATCCATACCCATTTACCTTAACGACCAACAAGAACCCAACGAAACCCAGCGGAGACCACAAAACATGTCAAAAACACCCCCCAAAATAACAGGATCAACCCCAAAAACGAAAGAAAAGCCTAAAAGCCAAAGGTCTCCCCAAAAGTCCCCCTAAACCTCCTGATGTTCTCCAAAACCCACAATTTACACTTTTCCACCATGATGACCATGGAAAACCCAACGAAACCCAACGGAGATCCCAAAACATGTCAAAAACACCCCCAAAAAGAACAGGATGACCCCCAAAACCGAAAGAAAACCCCAAGAGCCATAGATCCACCACAATAGTCCCCCTAAACCTACCTGATGTTCTCCAAAACCCACAATTTACACTTCTTCAACATGATGACAAACAAGAATCAAACAAAACCCAACGGAGACCACAAAAGATGTCAAAAAAAAAAAAAAAAGAAAAAAAAAAAAAGTACGGGACCACCCCATAAACAGACGAAAAACCTAAAAAACTGAAAAAATCCCCCAAAACCATAGATTCACCCCCAAAATAAACTTAAACTCACCTGATGCTCTCCAAAACCCACAATTTACCATTTTCCACCATGATGACCATGGAAAACCCAACGAAACACAACGGAGACCCCAAAACAAGTTAAAAACACCACAAAAAAGAAAGAGATCACTCCCAAAACTGAAAGAAAATCCCCTATATCCATAGATCTACCCGAAAACCACACTAAACCTACCTGATCTTCTCCAAAACCCACAATTTACCACTTTCCACCATGATGACCATGGAAAACCCAACGAAACCCAACAGAGACCCCAAAACAAGTTAAAAAAACCCCAAACAAGAACGGGATAACCTTCAGAAACGAAAGAAAACCCCCAAAACAATAGATCCACCACAAAACGAAACCCTAAACCTACCTGATCTTCTCCAAAACCCACAATTTACACTTTTCCACCATGATGACCAACAAGAACCCAACGAAACCCAACGGAGACCCCAAAACACCTCAAAAACACCCCAAAAAAGAACGGGATAACACCCAAAAATGAAAGAAAAGCCCAAAAACAATATATCCACCCCAAAACCAACCAAAAACTATCTGATCTTCTCCAAAACCCACAATTTTCACTTTTCCACCATGATGACCATGGAAAACCCACCGAAACCCAACAAAGACACCAAAACATGTCAAAAGCACCCCAAACAAGAACGGGATATCCCCCAAAAACGAAAGAAAAACCCCAAAAATATAGATCCACCCCAAAACAACCCTAAACCTACCTGATGTTCTCCATAACCCACAATTTACCCTTTTCCACCATGAAGACCACGGAAAACCCAATGAAACCCAACGGAGACCACAAAAAACGTAAAAAACACCCCCCCAAAAAAAAGGATCAACCCCAAAAACGAAAGAAAACCCCAAAAACCATAGATCCACCCCAAAACCACCCTAAAACTAACTGATCTTCTCCAAAACCCACAATTTACATTTTTCCACCATGATGACCAACAAGAACACAACAAAACCCAACGGAGACACCAAAACACATCAAAAACACCCCAGAAATGAACGGGATCTCCAACAAAACTGGAAGAAAATCCCCCAAAACCATAGATCCACCCCAAAACCAGCCTAAACCTACCTGATATTCTCCAAAACCCACAATTTACCTTTTTCCACCATGATGACCAACAAGAATCCAACTAAAACCCAACGGAGACCACAAAACATGTCAAAAACACCCCAAAAACGAATGGGATCACCCCCAAAACTGGAAGAAAATTCCCCAAAACCATAGATCCACCCCAAAACCACCCTTAACCTACCTGATGTTCTCCAAAAGCCACAATTTACGCTTTTTCACCATGATGACCAACATGAACCAAACGAAAACCCAAAGGAGACCCAAAAACACGTCAAAAACACCCCAAAAAAGAAAGGGATCACCCCCAAAATTGGAAGAAAATCCCTCAAAACCATAGATCCACCCCAAAACAACCCTAAACCTACCTGATGTTCTTCAAAACCCGCAATTTTCACTTTTCCACCACCATGACCACGGAAAACCCAATGAAACCCAACGGAGACGCCAAAACAAGACAAAAACACCCCAAACAAGAACGGGATAACCCCTAAAAACGAAAGAAAACACCAAAAACCATAGATCCACCCCAAAAGCACCCTAAACCTACCTGATGTTCTCCAAAACCAACAATTTAAACTTTTCCACCATAATGACCACGGAAAACACAACGAAACCCAACGCAGACCCCAAAACACGTCAAAAACACCCCAAACAAGAACGGCATCACCCCCAAAATTGGAAGAAAATTCACCAAAACCATAGATCCACCCCAAAACCACCATAAACCTACCTGATAGTCTCCAAATCCCAAAGTCCACTCCCAACCACCATAAAACCCATTAGGAACTCAACGAAACGCAACGGAAACCCCAAAACACCTCAAAAACACCCCAAAAAAGAACTGGATGAGAAGAAAAAACGCCAAAACTATGAATTTCCCCCCCAAACAACCCTAAACTCACCTGATCTTCTCCAAAACCAAAAATGCACTTCCATTTACCTTTAAGACAGACGAGAACCCAACGAAACCCAACGGAGACCCAAAAACACGTCAAAAACACCCCAAACAAGAACAGGATCACCCCCCAAAACGAAAGAAAACCCCAAAAAGCACGGATCCAATCCCCAAACCACCCTAAACCTACCTGATGTTCTCCAAATCCCAAAGTCCACTCCCAACCACCATAAAACCCATTACGAACTCAACGAAACGCAACGGAAACCCCAAAACACCTCAAAAACACCCCAAAAGCGTACCGGACAAGAAGAAAAAACGTGATTTAACCCCCCAAAAAAACCCTTAAACCTACCTGATGTTCTCCTAAATGTACAATCCACTCCCAAACACCAGAAAACCCAATGGAAACCCAACAAAACCTACGGAGACCCCAAAACACGTCAAAAACAGCCCAAAAAAGAACTGGATCAGAAGAATAATACAAAACAAAAACCATGAATTTCCCCCCAAAACCACCCTAAACTCACCTGATCTTCTCCAAATCCCACATTTCACTCCCATTCACCATCATGACCAACCAGAACCCAACGAAACCCAACGAAGACCCCAAAACACCTCAAAAGCACCCCAAAATCAACCCAGATCCTAAAAAAAAAAAACAAAATGCCATGATTTCACCCCAAAAAAACCTTAAACCTACCTGATCTTCTCCAAAACCCACAATCCACTCCTATTTAACATAATGACCAACAAGAACAAAACAAAACGCAACGGAGAACCCCAAACACGTCAAAAACACCCCAGAAAAGATCGGGACCACCCCAAAACCAGAAGAAAACCCTAAAAAAAAAAAGAAATCCCCCAAAACCATAGATTCACCCCCCAAAAAACCTTAAACTCACCTGATGTTCTACAAAACCCACAATTTAATATTTTCCACCATGATGACCACGAAAAACCCAACGAAGCCCAAGGGAGACCACGTCAAAACACGTCAAAAACACCCCAAAAAAGAACAGGATAACCCCTAAAAACGAAAGAAAACCCCAAAAGCCATAGATCCACACCAAAAGTCCCCCTAAACCTACCTGATGTTCTCCAAAAGCCACAATTTACCCTTTTCCACCATGATGACCATGGAAAACACAACGAAACCCAACGGAGACCCCAAAACAAGTCAAAAACACCCCAAACAAGAACGGGATAACCCCTAAAAACGAAAGAAAACACCAAAACCCATAGATCCACCCCAAAAGCACCCTAAACCTACCTGATGTTCTCCAAAACCAACAATTTAAACTTTTCCACCATAATGACCACGGAAAACACAACGAAACCCAACGCAGACCCCAAAACACGTCAAAAACACCCCAAACAAGAACGGCATCACCCCCAAAATTGGAAGAAAATTCACCAAAACCATAGATCCACCCCAAAACCACCCTAAACCTACCTGATAGTCTCCAAATCCCAAAGTCCACTCCCAACCACCATAAAACCCATTAGGAACTCAACGAAACGCAACGGAAACCACAAAACACCTCAAAAACACCCCAAAAAAGAACTGGATGAGAAGAAAAAACGCCAAAACTATGAATTTCCCCCCCAAACAACCCTAAACTCACCTGATCTTCTCCAAAACCAAAAATGCACTTCCATTTACCTTAACGACAGACGAGAACCCAACGAAACCCAACGGAGACCCAAAAACACGTCAAAAACACCCCAAACAAGAACAGGATCACCCCCCAAAACGAAAGAAAACCCCAAAAAGCACGGATCCACTCCCCAAACCACCCTAAACCTACCTGATGTTCTCCAAATCCCAAAGTCCACTCCCAACCACCATAAAACCCATTACGAACTCAACGAAACGCAACGGAAACCCCAAAACACCTCAAAAACACCCCAAAGCCAATCGAATCAGAAGAAAAAACGTCATTTAACCAAAAAAAACCCTTAAACCTACCTGATGTTCTCCTAAATGTACAATCCACTCCCAACCACCAGAAAACCCAATGGAAACCCAACAAAACCTAGGGAGACCCCAAAACACGTCAAAAACAGCCCAAAAAAGAACTGGATCAGAAGAATAATACAAAACAAAAACCATGAATTTCCCCCCAAAACCACCCTAAACTCACCTGATCTTCTCCAAATCCCACATTTCACTCCCATTCACCATCATGACCAACCAGAACCCAACGAAACCCAACGAAGACCCCAAAACACCTCAAAACCACCCCAAAATTAACCCAGATCCTAAAAAAAAAAAACAAAATGCCATGATTTCACCCCAAAAAAACCTTAAACCTACCTGATCTTCTCCAAAACCCACAATCCACTCCTATTTAACATAATGACCAACAAGAACAAAACAAAACGCGACGGAGAACCCCAAACACGTCAAAAACACCCCAGAAAAGATCGGGACCACCCCAAAACCAGAAGAAAACCCTAAAAAAAAAAGAAATCCCCCAAAACCATAGATTCACCCCCCAAAAAACCTTAAACTCACCTGATGTTCTACAAAACCCACAATTTAATATTTTCCACCATGATGACCACGAAAAACCCAACGAAGCCCAAGGGAGACCACAAAACACGTCAAAAACAACCCAAAAAAGAACAGGATAACCCCTAAAAACGAAAGAAAACCCCAAAAGCCATAGATCCACACCAAAAGTCCCCCTAAACCTACCTGATGTTCTCCAAAAGCCACAATTTACGCTTTTTCACCATGATGACCAACATGAACCAAACGAAAACCCAAAGGAGACCCCAAAACACGTCAAAAACACCCCAAAAAAGAAAGGGATCACCCCCAAAATTGGAAGAAAATCCCTCAAAACCATAGATCCACCCCAAAACAACCCTAAACCTACCTGATGTTCTTCAAAACCCACAATTTACCCTTTTCCACCATGATGACCATGGAAAACACAACGAAACCCAACGGAGACCCCAAAACAAGTCAAAAACACCCCAAACAAGAACGGGATAACCCCTAAAAACGAAAGAAAACACCAAAACCCATAGATCCACCCCAAAAGCACCCTAAACCTACCTGATGTTCTCCAAAACCAACAATTTAAACTTTTCCACCATAATGACCACGGAAAACACAACGAAACCCAACGCAGACCCCAAAACACGTCAAAAACACCCCAAACAAGAACGGCATCACCCCCAAAATTGGAAGAAAATTCACCAAAACCATAGATCCACCCCAAAACCACCATAAACCTACCTGATAGTCTCCAAATCCCAAAGTCCACTCCCAACCACCATAAAACCCATTAGGAACTCAACGAAACGCAACGGAAACCCCAAAACACCTCAAAAACACCCCAAAAAAGAACTGGATGAGAAGAAAAAACGCCAAAACTATGAATTTCCCCCCCAAACAACCCTAAACTCACCTGATCTTCTCCAAAACCAAAAATGCACTTCCATTTACCTTTAAGACAGACGAGAACCCAACGAAACCCAAGGGAGACCCCAAAACACATCAAAAACACCCCAAACAAGAACAGGATCACCCCCCAAAACGAAAGAAAACCCCAAAAAGCACGGATCCAATCCCCAAACCACCCTAAACCTACCTGATGTTCTCCAAATCCCAAAGTCCACTCCCAACCACCATAAAACCCATTAGGAACTCAACGAAACGCAACGGAAACCACAAAACACCTCAAAAACACCCCAAAGCCAATCGAATCAGAAGAAAAAACGTCATTTAACCAAAAAAACCCTTAAACCTACCTGATGTTCTCCTAAATGTACAATCCACTCCCAAACACCAGAAAACCCAATGGAAATCCAACAAAACCTAGGGAGACCCCAAAACACGTCAAAAACAGCCCAAAAAAGAACTGGATCAGAAGAATAATACAAAACAAAAACCATGAATTTCCCCCCAAAACCACCCTAAACTCACCTGATCTTCTCCAAATCCCACATTTCACTCCCATTCACCATCATGACCAACCAGAACCCAACGAAACCCAATGAAGACCCCAAAACACCTCAAAACCACCCCAAAATCAACACAGATCCTAAAAAAAAATAAAAAAAAATAAAAAATGCCATGATTTCACCACACAAAAAAAAAAATTATGCCTACCTGATGTTCTCCAAAACCCACAATTTAACCTTTTACACCACGATGACCACGGAAAACACAACGAAACCAAACGGAGACCCCAAAACACGTCAAAAGCACATCATAAAAGAACAGGATAAGAAGAAAAAACCCCAAAACTATGAATTTTCCCCCCAAACAACCCTAAACTCACCTGATCTTCTCCAAAACCAAAAATGCACTTCCATTTACCTTTAAGACAGACGAGAACCCAACGAAACCCAACGGAGACCCAAAAACACGTCAAAAACACCCCAAACAAGAACAGGATCACCCCCCAAAACGAAAGAAACCCCCAAAAAGCACGGATCCAATCCCCAAACCACCCTAAACCTACCTGATGTTCTCCAAATCCCAAAGTCCACTCCCAACCACCATAAAACCCATTAGGAACTCAACGAAACGCAACGGAAACCCCAAAACACCTAGAAAACGTACCGGATCAGAAGAAAAAACGTGATTTAACCCCCCCAAAAAACCCTTAAACCTACCTGATGTTCTCCTAAAGGTACAATCCACTCCCAAACACCAGAAAACCCAATGGAAACCCAACAAAACCCAACGGAGACCCCAAAACACGTCAAAAACACCCCAAAAAACAACTGGATCAGAAGAAAAAAATAAAACAAAAACCATGAATTTCCCCCCAAAACCACCCTAAACTCACCTGATCTTCTCCAAATCCCACATTTCACTCCCATTCACCATCATGACCAACCAGAACCCAACGAAACCCAACGAAGACCCCAAAACACCTCAAAACCACCCCAAAATCAACCCAGATCCTACAAAAAAAAAAAAACAAAATGCCATGATTTCACCCCCAAAAAACCTTAAACCTACCTGATCTTCTCCAAAACCCACAATCCACTCCTATTTAACATAATGACCAACAAGAACAAAACAAAACGCAACGGAGAACCCAAAACACGTCAAAAACACCCCAGAAAAGATCGGGACCACCCCAAAACCAGAAGAAAACCCTAAAAAAAAAAGAAATCCCCCAAAACCATAGATTCACCCCCCAAAAAACCTTAAACTCACCTGATGTTCTACAAAACCCACAATTTAATATTTTCCACCATGATGACCACGAAAAACCCAACGAAGCCCAAGGGAGACCACAAAACACGTCAAAAACACCCCAAAAAAGAACAGGATAACCCCTAAAAACAAAAGAAAACCGCAAAAGCCATAGATCCACACCAAAAGTCCCCCTAAACCTACCTGATGTTCTCCAAAAGCCACAATTTACGCTTTTTCACCATGATGACCAACATGAACCAAACGAAAACCCAAAGGAGACCCCAAAACACGTCAAAAACACCCCAAAAAAGAAAGGGATCACCCCCAAAATTGGAAGAAAATCCCTCAAAACCATAGATCCACCCCAAAACAACCCTAAACCTACCTGATGTTCTTCAAAACCCACAATTTACCCTTTTCCACCATGATGACCACGGAAAACACAACAAAACCCAACGCAGACCCCAAAACACGTCAAAAACACCCCAAACAAGAACAGCATCACCCCCAAAATTGGAAGAAAATTCACCAAAACCATAGATCCACCCCAAAACCACCATAAACCTACCTGATAGTCTCCAAATCCCAAAGTCCACTCCCAACCACCATAAAACCCATTAGGAACTCAACGAAACGCAACAGAAACACCAAAACACCTCAAAAACACCCCAAAAGCAAACCGGATCAGAAGAAAATACGTCATTTAACTCAAAAAAAATCTTAAACCTACGTGATGTTCTCCTAAATGTACAATCCACTCCCAACCACCAAAAAACCCAATGGAAACCTAACAAAATCCAATGGAGACCCCAAAACACGTCAAAAACACGCCAAAAAATAACTAGACTTGAGGAAAAAAATAAAACAAAACCCATGAATTTCCCCCCAAAACCACCCTAAACTCACCTGATCTTCTCCAAATCCCACATTTCACTCCCATTCACCATCATGACCAACAAGAACACAACATAACCCAATGAAGACCCCAAAATACCTCAAAAGCACCCCAAAATTAACCCAGATCCTAAAAAAAAAACAAAAACAAAAACAAAATGCCATGATTTCACCACAAAAAAAAAAAAAAAAAAAAAAAAAAAAAACTACCTGATGTTCTCCAAAACACACAATTTAACATTTTCCACCACGATGACCACGGAAAACCCAATGAAACCCAAGGGAGACCCCAAAACACGTCAAAAACACCACAAACAAGAACAGGATCACCCCCCAAAACGAAAGAAAACCCCAAAAAGCACGGATCCAATCCCCAAACCACCCTAAACCTACCTGATGTTCTCCAAATCCCAAAGTCCACTCCCAGCCACCATAAAACCCATTACGAACTCAACGAAACGCAACGGAAACCACAAAACACCTCAAAAACACCCCAAAGCCAATCGAATCAGAAGAAAAAACGTCATTTAACCAAAAAAAACCCTTAAACCTACCTGATGTTCTCCTAAATGTACAATCCACTCCCAACCACCAGAAAACCCAATGGAAACCCAACAAAACCTACGGAGACCCCAAAACACGTCAAAAACACCCCAAAAAAGAACTGGATCAGAAGAATAATACAAAACAAAAACCATGAATTTCCCCCCAAAACCACCCTAAACTCACCTGATCTTCTCCAAATCCCACATTTCACTCCCATTCACCATCATGACCAACCAGAACCCAACGAAACCCAACGAAGACCCCAAAACACCTCAAAACCACCCCAAAATCAACACAGATCCTAAAAAAAAATAAAAAAAAATAAAAAATGCCATGATTTCACCACACAAAAAAAAAATTATGCCTACCTGATGTTCTCCAAAACCCACATTTTAACCTTTTACACCACGATGACCACGGAAAACACAACGAAACCAAACGGAGACCCCAAAACACGTCAAAAGCACACCATAAAAGAACAGGATAAGAAGAAAAAACGCCAAAATTATGAATTTTCCCCCCAAACAACCCTAAACTCACCTGATCTTCTCCAAAACCAAAAATGCACTTCCATTTACCTTTAAGACAGACGAGAACCCAACGAAACCCAACGGAGACCCAAAAACACGTCAAAAACACCCCAAACAAGAACAGGATCACCCCCCAAAACGAAAGAAACCCCCAAAAAGCACGGATCCAATCCCCAAACCACCCTAAACCTACCTGATGTTCTCCAAATCCCAAAGTCCACTCCCAGCCACCATAAAACCCATTAGGAACTCAACGAAACGCAACGGAAACCCCAAAACACCTAAAAAACGTACCGGATCAGAAGAAATAACGTGATTTAACCCCCCAAAAAAACCCTTAAACCTACCTGATGTTCTCCTAAAGGTACAATCCACTCCCAAACACCAGAAAACCCAATGGAAACCCAACAAAACCCAACGGAGACCCCAAAACACGTCAAAAACACCCCAAAAAACAACTGGATCAGAAGAAAAAAATAAAACAAAAACCATGAATTTCCCCCCAAAACCACCCTAAACTCACCTGATCTTCTCCAAATCCCACATTTCACTCCCATTCACCATCATGACCAACCAGAACCCAACGAAACCCAACGAAGACCCCAAAACACCTCAAAACCACCCCAAAATCAACCCAGATCCTACAAAAAAAAAAAACAACAAAATGCCATGATTTCACCCCCAAAAAACCTTAAACCTACCTGATCTTCTCCAAAACCCACAATCCACTCCTATTTAACATAATGACCAACAAGAACAAAACAAAACGCAACGGAGAACCCAAAACACGTCAAAAACACCCCAGAAAAGATCGGGACCACCCCAAAACCAGAAGAAAACCCTAAAAAAAAAGAAATCCCCCAAAACCATAGATTCACCCCCCAAAAAACCTTAAACTCACCTGATGTTCTACAAAACCCACAATTTAATATTTTCCACCATGATGACCACGAAAAACCCAACGAAGCCCAAGGGAGACCACAAAACACGTCAAAAACACCCCAAAAAAGAACAGGATAACCCCTAAAAACAAAAGAAAACCGCAAAAGCCATAGATCCACACCAAAAGTCCCCCTAAACCTACCTGATGTTCTCCAAAAGCCACAATTTACGCTTTTTCACCATGATGACCAACATGAACCAAACGAAAACCCAAAGGAGACCCCAAAACACGTCAAAAACACCCCAAAAAAGAAAGGGATCACCCCCAAAATTGGAAGAAAATCCCTCAAAACCATAGATCCACCCCAAAACAACCCTAAACCTACCTGATGTTCTTCAAAACCCACAATTTACCCTTTTCCACCATGATGACCACGGAAAACACAACGAAACCCAACGCAGACCCCAAAACACGTCAAAAACACCCCAAACAAGAACGGCATCACCCCCAAAATTGGAAGAAAATTCACCAAAACCATAGATCCACCCCAAAACCACCATAAACCTACCTGATAGTCTCCAAATCCCAAAGTCCACTCCCAACCACCATAAAACCCATTAGGAACTCAACGAAACGCAACGGAAACCACAAAACGCCTCAAAAACACCCCAAAAAAGAACTGGATGAGAAGAAAAAACCCCAAAACTATGAATTTCCCCCCCAAACCACCCTAAACTCACCTGATCTTCTCCAAAACCAAAAATGCACTTCCATTTACCTTAACGACAGACGAGAACCCAACGAAACCCAAGGGAGACCCCAAAACACGTCAAAAACACCCCAAACAAGAACAGGATCACCCCCCAAAACGAAAGAAAACCCCAAAAAGCACGGATCCAATCCCCAAACCACCCTAAACCTACCTGATGTTCTCCAAATCCCAAAGTCCACTCCCAACCACCATAAAACCCATTACGAACTCAACGAAACGCAACGGAAACCCCAAAACACCTCAAAAACACCCCACAGCCAATCGAATCAGAAGAAAAAACGTCATTTAACCAAAAAAAACCCTTAAACCTACCTGATGTTCTCCTAAAGGTACAATCCACTCCCAACCACCAGAAAACGCAATGGAAACCCAACAAAACCTACGGAGACCCCAAAACACGTCAAAAACACCCCAAAAAAGAACTGGATCAGAAGAATAATACAAAACAAAAACCATGAATTTCCCCCCAAAACCACCCTAAACTCACCTGATCTTCTCCAAATCCCACATTTCACTCCCATTCACCATCATGACCAACCAGAACCCAACAAAACCCAACGAAGACCCCAAAACACCTCAAAACCACCCCAAAATCAACCCAGATCCTAAAAAAAAAAAAACAAAATGCCATGATTTCACCCCAAAAAAACCTTAAACCTACCTGATCTTCTCCAAAACCCACAATCCACTCCTATTTAACATAATGACCAACAAGAACAAAACAAAACGCGACGGAGAACCCAAAACACGTCAAAAACACCCCAGAAAAGATCGGGACCACCCCAAAACCAGAAGAAAACCCTAAAAAAAAAAAGAAATCCCCCAAAACCATAGATTCACCCCCCAAAAAACCTTAAACTCACCTGATGTTCTACAAAACCCACAATTTAATATTTTCCACCATGATGACCACGAAAAACCCAACGAAGCCCAAAAGAGACCACGTCAAAACACGTCAAAAACACCCCAAAAAAGAACAGGATAACCCCTAAAAACGAAAGAAAACCCCAAAAGCCAGAGATCCACACCAAAAGTCCCCCTAAACCTACCTGATGTTCTCCAAAAGCCACAATTTACGCTTTTTCACCATGATGACCAACATGAACCAAACGAAAACCCAAAGGAGACCCCAAAACACGTCAAAAACACCCCAAACAAGAATGGCATCACCCCCAAAATTGGAAGAAAATTCACCAAAACCATAGATCCACCCCAAAACCACCATAAACCTACCTGATGTTCTCCAAATCCCAAAGTCCACTCCCAACCACCATAAAACCCATTACGAACTCAACGAAACGCAACGGAAACCCCAAAACACCTCAAAAACACCCCACAGCCAATCGAATCAGAAGAAAAAACGTCATTTAACCAAAAAAAACCCTTAAACCTACCTGATGTTCTCCTAAAGGTACAATCCACTCCCAAACACCAGAAAACCCAATGGAAACACAACAAAACCTACGGAGACCCCAAAACACGTCAAAAACACCCCAAAAAACAACTGGATCAGAAGAATAATACAAAACAAAAACCATGAATTTCCCCCCAAAACCACCCTAAACTCACCTGATCTTCTCCAAATCCCACATTTCACTCCCATTCACCATCATGACCAACCAGAACCCAACAAAACCCAACGAAGACCCCAAAACACCCCAAAACCACCCCAAAATCAACCCAGATCCTAAAAAAAAAAAAACAAAATGCCATGATTTCACCCCAAAAAAACCTTAAACCTACCTGATCTTCTCCAAAACCCACAATCCACTTCTATTTAACATAATGACCAACAAGAACAAAACAAAACGCGACGGAGAACCCAAAACACGTCAAAAACACCCCAGAAAAGATCGGGACCACCCCAAAACCAGAAGAAAACCCTAAAAAAAAAAAGAAATCCCCCAAAACCATAGATTCACCCCCCAAAAAACCTTAAACTCACCTGGTGTTCTACAAAACCCACAATTTAATATTTTCCACCATGATGACCACGAAAAACCCAACGAAGCCCAAGGGAGACCACAAAACACGTCAAAAACACCCCAAAAAAGAACAGGATAACCCCTAAAAACGAAAGAAAACCCCAAAAGCCATAGATCCACACCAAAAGTCCCCCTAAACCTACCTGATGTTCTCCAAAAGCCACAATTTGAACTATTCCAACATGAAGACCAATGAGAAGCCAACTAAAACCCAACGGAAACCACAAAACACGTCAAAAACACCACAAAAAAGAACTGGATCACCCCAGAAAACACAAGAAAATCCCAAAAGGCATAGATCCACCCCAAATGTCCCCCTAAACCTACCTGATGTTCTCCAAATCCCAAAGTCCACTCCCGACCACCATAAAACCAATTAGGAACCAAACAAAACCCAATGGAGAACACAAAACACGTCATAAACACCCCAAACAAGACCAGGATCACCCCCAAAAACGAAAGAAAACCCCAAAGCCATAGATCCACCCCAAAAGTCCCCCTAAACCTACCTGAAGATCTCCAAAACCCACAATTTACACTTTTCCACCATGATGACCACGGAAAACCCAACGAAACCCAACGGACACCCCAAAACACGTCAAAAACACCCCTAACAAGAACAGGATCACTCCAAAAAAACAGTTGAAAACGCCAAAGCCATAGATCCACCCCAAAACCACCCTACACCTACCTGATGTTCTCCAAAACCCACAATTTACCATTTTCCAACATGATGACCAACAATAACCCAACTAAAACACAACGGAGACCAAAAAACACGTCAAAAACACGCCATAAAAGAACTGGATCAAGAGAAAAAAAAAAACAAAACCATGATTTTCCCCCCCAAATCACCCTAAACTCACCTGATCTTCTCCAAACCCCACAATCCACTCCCATTGAACTTAACGACCAACAAGAACCCAACGAAACACAACGGAGACCCAAAAACATGTAAGAAACAACCTAAAACAGAACAGGATCACCCCAAAAAACGAAAGAAAACCCCAAAAACCATGAATCTCCCTAAAAGTCCCACTAAACCTACCTGATGTTCTCCAAAACCCGCAATTTAAAATTTTACACCACGATGACAATGGAAAACCCAACAAAAGCAAACGGAGAGCACAAAACACATCAAAAAAAAAAAACAAACAAGAAAGGGATCATCCCCAAAACTGGAAGAAAATACCCCAAAACCATAGATCCACCCCAAACGTCCCCCTAAACCTACCTGATGTTCTCCAAAACCCAAAATTTACCATTTTCCACCATGATAACAGCGGAAAACCCAACGAAACCAAATGGACACCCCAAAACACGTCAAAAACACCACAAAAAAGAACACGATCACCCCCAAATACGAAAGAAAATCCCAAAAGCCATAGATCCACCCAAAACGTCCCCCTAAACCTACCTGATGTTCTCCATAACCCACAATTTACACTTTTCCACCATGATGACCAGGGAAAACACAACGAAACCAATCGGAGACCCCAAAACACGTCAAAATCACCCCAAAAAGAAAAGGATCCCCCCCAAAAAACAGAAGAAAACCCCAAAACCATAGATCGACCCCAAAACCACCCTAAACATACCTGATGTTCTCCAAAACCCACAATTTACCATTTTCCACACTGATGACAACGGAAAACCCAACAAAACCAAACGGAGACCCCAAAACACGTCAAAATCACCCCCAAAAAGAAAAGGATCCCCCCCAAAAAACAGAAGAAAACCCCAAAACCATAGATCGACCCCAAAATCACCATAAACCTACCTGATTTTCTCCAAAACCCACAATTTACACTTTTCCACACTGATGACAACGGAAAACCCAACAAAACCAAACGGAGACCCCAAAACACGTCAAAATCACCCCCAAAAAGAAAAGGATCCCCCCCAAAAAACAGAAGAAAACCCCAAAACCATTGATCGACCCCAAAACCACCCTAAACATACCTGATGTTCTCCAAAACCCACAATTTACCATTTTCCACACTGATGACAAAGGAAAAACCAACAAAACCAAACGGAGACCCCAAAAAAGGTCAAAATCACCCCAAACAGGAACGGGATCACACCCAAAACTGTAAGAAAATACCCCAAAACCATAGATCCACCCCAAAAACACCCTACACCTACCTGATTTTCTCCAAAACCCACAATTTACCATTTTCCAACATGATGACAACGGAAAATGCAAAAAATCCAACGGAGACCACAAAACACGTCAAAGACACCCCAAAAAAGAACGGGATCTCCCTAAAAAACAGAAGAAAACGCCAAATACCATGAATCCGCACCAAAGGTCCCCCTAAACCTACCTAAAGTTCTCCAAAACCCGCAATTTACCATTTACCACCACAATGACAACGGAAAACCCAACAAAACACACCAAAAAAGAACGGGACCACCCAAAAATAGAAGATAACCCTCAAAAAAAATAACAGAAGAAATCCCCCAAAATCATAGATTCACCCCCCAAAAATCCTTTAAATCACCTGATGTTCTCCAAAACCCACAATTTACCCTTTTCCCCCATGATGACCGAGAACCCAAAAAAACCCAGCGGAGACCACAAAACACGTCAAAAACAGCACAAAAAAAGAACAGGATCACCCCCCAAAAAACAGAAGAAAACCCCAAATACCGTAAATACACCCCAAAACCACCCTAAACCTACCTGATGTTCACCAAAACCAACTATTTACCGTTTTCCACACTGATGACCAACAAGAACCCAACTAAAATCCAACGGAGACCCCAAAACACGTCAAAAACACACCAAAAATAACTGGATCAGAAGAAAAAAACCCAAAACCATGATTTTCCCGCCAAAACCACCCTAAACTCACCTGATCTTCTCCAAACCCCACAATCCACTCCCATTGACCTTAACGACGAACGACAACCCAACGAAAGCCAACGGAGACACCAAAACATGTCAAAAACACCCCAAAAAAGAAGAGGATCACCCTAAAAAACAGAAGAAAAACGCAAATACCATGAATCCACCCCAAAAGTCCCACTAAAACTACCTGAAGTTCTCCAAAACCCGCAATTTACCCTTTTCCACCACGATGACAATGGAAAACCCAACAAAATCCAACGGAGACCCCAAAACACGTCAAAAACACCACAAAAAGAATAGGATTACCCCCAAAACTTAAAGAAAACCCCAAAACCATAGATCGACCCCAAAACCACCCTAAACATACCTGATGTTCTCCAAAACCCGCAATTTACACTTTTACACCACGATGACAATGGAAAACCCAACAAAATCCAACGGAGACCCCAAAACACGTCAAAAACGCCACAAAAAGAACAGGATCACCCCAAAAACGAAAGAAAATCCCCAAAACCATAGATCGACCCCAAAATCACCCTTAACCTACCTGATGTTCTCCAAAACCCACAATTTACCATTTTCCACCATGATGACAACGAAAAACCCAACGAAACCCAACGGAGACCCCAAAACACGTCAAAAACAACCCAAAAAAGAAAAGGATCCACCCCCAAAAAAACAGAAGAAAACCCCAATACCATAGATCGACCCCAAAACCACCCTAAACCTACCTGATGTTCTCCAAAACCAACTATTTACACTTTTCCACACTGATGACCACGGAAAACCCAACGAAACCCAACGGAGACCCCAAAACACGTCAAACACACCCCAAAAAAGAACTGCATAAGAAGAAAAAAAAAAAAAAAACATGAATTTCCCCACAAAACCACCCTAAACTCACCTGATCTTCTCCAGATCCCACATTTCACTCGCATTCACCATGATGACCAACAAGAACCCAACAAAACCCAACGGAGACCCTAAAACACGTCAAAAACACCACAAAAAAGAATTGGATCACCCCAGAAAACACAAGAAAACCCCCAAAAACCACAGATCCACCCCAAAAGTCACCCTAAATCTACCTGATGTTCTCCAAAACCCACAATTTACCATTTTCCACCATGATGACAACGGAAAACCCAACGAAACCCAACAGAGACCCCAAAACACGTCACAGACACCCCAAAAAAAAACACGATCACCCCCAAAGACGAAAGAAAACACCCAGAACCATAGATCCATCCCCAAACCACCCTAAACCTACCTGATGTTCTCCATAACCCGCAATTTACCCTTTTCCACCACGATGACAACGGAAAACCCAACAAAACACCCCAAAAATGAACGGGACCACCCCAATAACATAAGATAACCCTAAAAAAAAACAACAGAAGAAATCCCCCAAAATCATAGATTCACCCCCCAAAAATCCTTAAAATCACCTGATGTTCTCCAAAATACCCTTTTCCCCCATGATGACCGAGAACCCAAAAAAACCCAACGGAGACCACAAAACACGTCAAAAACTCCCCCCCCAAAAAAGGATCACCCCAAAAAAGAAAGAAAACCCCAAAAACCATAGATCGACCCCAAAACCACCCTACACCTACCTGATGTTCTCCAAAACCCACAATTTACCATTTTCCACACTGATGACCACGGAAAACCCAACGAAACCCAACGGAGACACCAAAACACGTCAAACACACCCCAAAAAAGAACACGATCACCCCAGAAAACACAAGAAAACCCCAAAAAGCCATAGATCCACCCCAAATGTCCCCCTAAACCTACCTGATGTTCTCCAAATCCCAAAGTCCTCTCCAGACCACCATAAAACCCATTAGGAACCCAACAAAACCCAACGGAGACCCCAAAACACGTTATAAACACCACAAACAAGAACAGGATCACCCCAAAACGAAAGAAAAACCGCAAATACCATGAATCCACGCCAAACGTCCCCCTTAACATACCTGATGTTCTCCAAAATCCACAATTTACCCTTTTCCCCCATGATGACCGAGAACCCAACAAAACCCAGCGGACAACCCCAAAAACCTCAAAAACTTCCCAAAAAAGAACGGGACCTACCAAAAAAACAGAAGAAAACCCCCAAAACCATGAATCTGCCCCAAAAGTCCCCCTAAACCTACCTGAAGTTCTCCAAAACCCACAATTTACCATTAACCACCACGATGACAACGGAAAATCCAACAAAACACCCCAAAAAAGGATGGGACCACCCAAAAATAGAAGATAACCCTCAAAAAAAATAACAGAAGAAATCCCCCAAAACCATAGATTCACCCCCCAAAAATCCTTAAAATCACCTGATGTTCTCCAAAATCCACAATTTACCCTTTTCCCCCATGATGACCGAGAACCCAAAAAAACCCAGCGGAGACCACAAAACACGTCAAAAACACACCCCCCAAAAAAAGGATCACCCCAAAAAAGAAAGAAAACCCCAAAAACATAGATCGAACCCCAAATCACCCTAAACCTACCTGATGTTCTCCAAAACCCACAATTTACCATTTTCCACACTGATGACCACGGAAAACCCAACGAAACCCAACGGAGACCCCAAAACACGTCAAAAACACCACAAAAAAGAACACGATCACCCCAGAAAACACAAGAAAACCCCAAAAAGCCATAGATCCACCCCAAATGTCCCCCTAAACCTACCTGATTTTCTCCAAATCCCAAAGTCCACTTCAGACCACCATGAAACCCATTAGGAACCCAACAAAACCCAACGGAGACACCAAAACAAGTTATAAACACCCCAAACAAGAACAGGATCACCCCAAAACGAAAGAAAAACCGCAAATACCATGAATCCACCCCAAACGTCCCCCTAAACCTACCTGATGTTCTCCAAAACCCACAATTTACCATTTTCCACCATGATGACAACGGAAAACCCAACGAAACCCAACAGAGACCCCAAAACACGTCAAAAACACCACAAAAAAAGAACAGGATCACCCCCCAAAAAAACAGAAGAAAACCCCAAATACCATAGATGCACCCCAAAACCACCCTAAACCTACCTGATGTTCACCAAAACCAACTATTTACCATTTTCCACACTGATGACCAACAAGAACCCAACTAAAATCCAACGGAGACCCCAAAACACGTCAAAAACACACCAAAAATAACTGGATCAAAAGAAAAAAACCCCAAACCATGATTTTCCCGCCAAAACCACCCTAAACTCACCTGATCTTCTCCAAACCCCACAATCCACTCCCATTGACCTTAACGACGAACGACAACCCAACGAAACCCAACGGAGACACCAAAACATGTCAAAAACACCACAAAAAAGAACTGGATCACCCCAGAAAACAGAAGAAAACCCCAAAAAGCCATAGATCCACCCCAAATGTCCCCCTAAACCTACCTGATTTTCTCCAAATCCCAAAGTCCACTCCAGACCACCATGAAACCCATTAGGAACCCAACAAAACCCAACGGAGACACCAAAACAAGTTATAAACACCCCAAACAAGAACAGGATCACCCCAAAACGAAAGAAAAACCGCAAATACCATGAATCCACCCCAAACGTCCCCCTTAACACACCTGATGTTCTCCAAAACCCACAATTTACCATTTTCCACCATGATGACAACGGAAAACCCAACGAAACCCAACAGAGACCCCAAAAACACGTCAAAAACACCACAAAAAAAGAACAGGATCACCCCCCAAAAAAACAGAAGAAAACCCCAAATACCATAGATGCACCCCAAAACCACCCTAAACCTACCTGATGTTCACCAAAACCAACTATTTACCATTTTCCACACTGATGACCAACAAGAACCCAACTAAAATCCAACGGAGACCCCAAAACACGTCAAAAACACACCAAAAATAACTGGATCAAAAGAAAAAAACCCAAAACCATGATTTTCCCGCCAAAACCACCCTAAACTCACCTGATCTTCTCCAAACCCCACAATCCACTCCCATTGACCTTAACGACGAACGACAACCCAATGAAAGCCAACGGAGACACCAAAACATGTCAAAAACACCCCAAAAAAGAAGAGGATCACCCCAAAAAAACAGAAGAAAAACGCAAATACAATGAACCCACCCCAAAAGTCCCACTAAAACTACCTGAAGTTCTCCAAAACCCGCAATTTACCCTTTTCCACCACGATGACAATGGAAAACCCAACAAAATCCAACGGAGACCCCAAAACACGTCAAAAACGCCACAAAAAGAACAGAATCACCCCAAAAACGAAAGAAAATCCCCAAAACCATAGATCGACCCCAAAATCACCCTTAACCTACCTGATGTTCTCCAAAACCCACAATTTACCATTTTCCACCATGATGACAACGAAAAACCCAACGAAACCCAACGGAGACCCCAAAACACGTCAAAAACAACCCAAAAAAGAACTGGATAAGAAAAAAAAAAAAAACAAAAACCATGAATTTCCCCCCAAAACCACCCTAAACTCACCTGATCTTCTCCAAATCCCACATTTCACTCCCATTCACCATGATGACCAACAAGAACCCAACAAAACCCAAAGGAGACCACATAACACCTCAAAAACACCACTAAAAAGAAAAGGATCACAACAAAAAAAAAACAGAAGAAAACCCCACCTACCATGAACCCACCTCAAAAGTCCCCCTTAACCTACCTGATGTTCTCCAAAACCCACAATTTACACTTTTCCACCATGATGACCAGGGAAAACACAACGAAACCAAACGGAGACCCCAAAACACGTCAAAATCACCCCCAAAAAGAAAAGGATCCACCCCCAAAAAAACAGAAGAAAACCCCAAAACCATAGATCGACCCCAAAACCACCCTAAACCTACCTGATGTTCTCCAAAACCAACTATTTACACTTTTCCACACTGATGACCACGGAAAACCCAACGAAACCCAACGGAGACCCCAAAACACGTCAAACACACCCCAAAAAAGAACTGCATAAGAAGAAAAAAAAAAAAACAAAACCCATGAATTTCCCCACAAAACCACCCTAAACTCACCTGATCTTCTCCAGATCCCACATTTCACTCGCATTCACCATGATGACCAACAAGAACCCAACAAAACCCAACGGAGACGCCAAAACACGTCATAAACCCCCCCAAAAAGAACACAATCATCCCAAAATAACAGAAGAAAACCCCAAAACCATAGATCCACCCCAAAAGTCCCCCTAAATCTACCTGATGTTCTCCAAAACCCACAATTTACCATTTTCCACCATGATGACAACGGAAAACCCAACGAAACCCAACAGAGACCCCAAAACACGTCACAGACACCCCAAAAAAGAACACGATCACCCCCAAAGACGAAAGAAAACACCCAGAACCATAGATCCATCCCCAAACCACCCTAAACCTACCTGATGTTCTCCATAACCCGCAATTTACCCTTTTCCACCACGATGACAACGGAAAACCCAACAAACACCCCAAAAAAGAACGGGACCACCCCAAAAAGAGAAGAAAGCCCCTAAAAAAAAACAGAAGAAATCCCCCAAAACCATAGATTCACCCCCCAAAAATCCTTAAACTCACCTGATGTTCTCCAAAACCCACAATTTACCCTTTTCCAACCTGATGACCGGGAACCCAACAAAACCCAACGGACAACCCCAAACACCGCAAAAACTTCCCAAAAGGAACGGGACCAGCCCAAAAAAAAACAGAAGAAAACCCGAAAAACCATGAATCTGCCCCAAAAGTCCCCCTAAACCTACCTGAAGTTCTCTAAAACCAACAATTTATCTTTTTACACCACGATGACCACGGAAAACCCAACGAAACCAATCAGAGACCCCATAACACGTCAAAATAACGCCAATAAAGAACTGGATAAGAAAAACAAAACAAAACAAAACAAAAAGTATGAATTTTCCCTAATACCACCCTTAACTCACCTAATCTTCTCCAAAACCCACAATCCAGTCCCATTTATCTTAACGACCAACGAGAACCCAACGAAACCCAACGGATACCACAAAACACGTCAAAAACACCCCAAAAAAGAACACGATCAGCCCAAAAAACAGAAGAAAACGCCAAATACCATGAATCCGCACCAAAGGTCCCCCTAAACCTACCTGAAGTTCTCCAAAACCCACAATTTACCATTTTCCACCACGATGACAACGGAAAACCCAACAAAACACCCCAAAAATGAACGGGACCACTCCAAAAACAGAAGATAACCCTAAAAAAAAAAACAGAAGAAATCCCCCAAAATCATAGATTCAACCCCCAAAAATCCTTAAAATCACCTGATGTTCTCCAAAATCCACAATTTACCCTTTTCCCCCATGATGACCGAGAACCCAACAAAACCCAACAGAGACCACAAAACACGTCAAAAACACCTCCCCAAAAAAAAGGATCACCCCAAAAACGAAAGAAAACCCCAAAAACCATAGATCGACCCCAAAACCACCCTACACCTACCTGATGTTCTCCAAAACCCACAATTTACCATTTTCCACACTGATGACAACGGAAAACCCAACGAAACCCAACAGAGACCCCAAAACACGTCACAGACACCACAAAAAAGAACTGGATCACCCCAGAAAACACAAGAAAACCCCAAAAAGCCATAGATCCACCCCAAATGTCCCCCTAAACCTACCTGATGTTCTCCAAATCCCAAAGTCCACTCCAGACCACCATGAAACCCATTAGGAACCCAACAAAACCCAACGGAGACCCCAAAACACGTTATAAACACCCCAAACAAGACCAGGATCACCCCAAAATGAAAGAAAAACCACAAATACCATGAATCCACCCCAAACGTCCCCCTTAACACACCTGATGTTCTCCAAAACCCACAATTTACCATTTTCCACCATGATGACAACGGAAAACCCAACGAAACCCAACAGAGACCCCAAAACACGTCAAAAACACCACAAAAAAAGAACAGGATCACCCCCCAAAAAAACAGAAGAAAACCCCAAATACCATAGATGCACCCCAAAACCACCCTAAACCTACCTGATGTTCACCAAAACCAACTATTTACCATTTTCCACACTGATGACCAACAAGAACCCAACTAAAATCCAACGGAGACCCCAAAACACGTCAAAAACACACCAAAAATAACTGGATCAAAAGAAAAAAACCCAAAACCATGATTTTCCCGCCAAAACCACCCTAAACTCACCTGATCTTCTCCAAACCCCACAATCCACTCCCATTGACCTTAACGACGAACGACAACCCAACGAAAGCCAACGGAGACACCAAAACATGTCAAAAACACCCCAAAAAAGAAGAGGATCACCCCAAAAAAACAGAAGAAAAACGCAAATACAATGAACCCACCCCAAAAGTCCCACTAAAACTACCTGAAGTTCTCCAAAACCCGCAATTTACCCTTTTCCACCACGATGACAATGGAAAACCCAACAAAATCCAACGGAGACCCCAAAACACGTCAAAAACGCCACAAAAAGAACAGAATCACCCCAAAAACGAAAGAAAATCCCCAAAACCATAGATCGACCCCAAAATCACCCTTAACCTACCTGATGTTCTCCAAAACCCACAATTTACCATTTTCCACCATGATGACAACGAAAAACCCAACGAAACCCAACGGAGACCCCAAAACACGTCAAAAACAACCCAAAAAAGAACTGGATAAGAAAAAAAAAAAAAACAAAAACCATGAATTTCCCCCCAAAACCACCCTAAACTCACCTGATCTTCTCCAAATCCCACATTTCACTCCCATTCACCATGATGACCAACAAGAACCCAACAAAACCCAAAGGAGACCACATAACACCTCAAAAACACCACAAAAAAGAAAAGGATCACAACAAAAAAAAAACAGAAGAAAACCCCACCTACCATGAACCCACCTCAAAAGTCCCCCTTAACCTACCTGATGTTCTCCAAAACCCACAATTTACACTTTTCCACCATGATGACCAGGGAAAACACAACGAAACCAAACGGAGACCCCAAAACACGTCAAAATCACCCCCAAAAAGAAAAGGATCCACCCCCAAAAAAACAGAAGAAAACCCCAAAACCATAGATCGACCCCAAAACCACCCTAAACCTACCTGATGTTCTCCAAAACCAACTATTTACACTTTTCCACACTGATGACCACGGAAAACCCAACGAAACCCAACGGAGACCCCAAAACACGTCAAACACACCCCAAAAAAGAACTGCATAAGAAGAAAAAAAAAAAAACAAAACCCATGAATTTCCCCACAAAACCACCCTAAACTCACCTGATCTTCTCCAGATCCCACATTTCACTCGCATTCACCATGATGACCAACAAGAACCCAACAAAACCCAACGGAGACGCCAAAACACGTCATAAACCCCCCCAAAAAGAACACAATCATCCCAAAATAACAGAAGAAAACCCCAAAACCATAGATCCACCCCAAAAGTCCCCCTAAATCTACCTGATGTTCTCCAAAACCCACAATTTACCATTTTCCACCATGATGACAACGGAAAACCCAACGAAACCCAACAGAGACCCCAAAACACGTCACAGACACCCCAAAAAAGAACACGATCACCCCCAAAGACGAAAGAAAACACCCAGAACCATAGATCCATCCCCAAACCACCCTAAACCTACCTGATGTTCTCCATAACCCGCAATTTACCCTTTTCCACCACGATGACAACGGAAAACCCAACAAACACCCCAAAAAAGAACGGGACCACCCCAAAAAGAGAAGAAAGCCCTTAAAAAAAAAACAGAAGAAATCCCCCAAAACCATAGATTCACCCCCCAAAAATCCTTAAACTCACCTGATGTTCTCCAAAACCCACAATTTACCCTTTTCCAACCTGATGACCGGGAACCCAACAAAACCCAACGGACAACCCCAAACACCGCAAAAACTTCCCAAAAGGAACGGGACCAGCCCAAAAAAAAACAGAAGAAAACCCGAAAAACCATGAATCTGCCCCAAAAGTCCCCCTAAACCTACCTGAAGTTCTCTAAAACCAACAATTTATCTTTTTACACCACGATGACCACGGAAAACCCAACGAAACCAATCAGAGACCCCATAACACGTCAAAATAACGCCAATAAAGAACTGGATAAGAAAAACAAAACAAAACAAAACAAAACAAAAAGTATGAATTTTCCCTAATACCACCCTTAACTCACCTAATCTTCTCCAAAACCCACAATCCAGTCCCATTTATCTTAACGACCAACGAGAACCCAACGAAACCCAACAGATACCACAAAACACGTCAAAAACACCCCAAAAAAGAACACGATCAGCCCAAAAAAACAGAAGAAAACGCCAAATACCATGAATCCGCACCAAAGGTCCCCCTAAACCTACCTGAAGTTCTCCAAAACCCACAATTTACCATTTTCCACCACGATGACAACGGAAAACCCAACAAAACACCCCAAAAATGAACGGGACCACTCCAAAAACAGAAGATAACCCTAAAAAAAAAAACAGAAGAAATCCCCCAAAATCATAGATTCAACCCCCAAAAATCCTTAAAATCACCTGATGTTCTCCAAAATCCACAATTTACCCTTTTCCCCCATGATGACCGAGAACCCAACAAAACCCAACGGAGACCACAAAACACGTCAAAAACACCTCCCCAAAAAAAAGAATCACCCCAAAAACGAAAGAAAACCCCAAAAACCATAGATCGACCCCAAAACCACCCTACACCTACCTGATGTTCTCCAAAACCCACAATTTACCATTTTCCACACTGATGACAACGGAAAACCCAACGAAACCCAACAGAGACCCCAAAACACGTCACAGACACCCCAAAAAAGAACACGATCACCCCCAAAGACGAAAGAAAACACCCAGAACCATAGATCCATCCCCAAACCACCCTAAACCTACCTGATGTTCTCCATAACCCGCAATTTACCCTTTTCCACCACGATGACAACGGAAAACCCAACAAACACCCCAAAAAAGAACGGGACCACCCCAAAAAGAGAAGAAAGCCCTTAAAAAAAAACAGAAGAAATCCCCCAAAACCATAGATTCACCCCCCAAAAATCCTTAAACTCACCTGATGTTCTCCAAAACCCACAATTTACCCTTTTCCAACCTGATGACCGGGAACCCAACAAAACCCAACGGACAACCCCAAACACCGCAAAAACTTCCCAAAAGGAACGGGACCAGCCCAAAAAAAAACAGAAGAAAACCCGAAAAACCATGAATCTGCCCCAAAAGTCCCCCTAAACCTACCTGAAGTTCTCTAAAACCAACAATTTATCTTTTTACACCACGATGACCACGGAAAACCCAACGAAACCAATCAGAGACCCCATAACACGTCAAAATAACGCCAATAAAGAACTGGATAAGAAAAACAAAACAAAACAAAACAAAACAAAAAGTATGAATTTTCCCTAATACCACCCTTAACTCACCTAATCTTCTCCAAAACCCACAATCCAGTCCCATTTATCTTAACGACCAACGAGAACCCAACGAAACCCAACGGATACCACAAAACACGTCAAAAACACCCCAAAAAAGAACACGATCAGCCCAAAAAACAGAAGAAAACGCCAAATACCATGAATCCGCACCAAAGGTCCCCCTAAACCTACCTGAAGTTCTCCAAAACCCACAATTTACCATTTTCCACCACGATGACAACGGAAAACCCAACAAAACACCCCAAAAATGAACGGGACCACTCCAAAAACAGAAGATAACCCTAAAAAAAAAAACAGAAGAAATCCCCCAAAATCATAGATTCAACCCCCAAAAATCCTTAAAATCACCTGATGTTCTCCAAAATCCACAATTTACCCTTTTCCCCCATGATGACCGAGAACCCAACAAAACCCAACGGAGACCACAAAACACGTCAAAAACACCTCCCCAAAAAAAAGAATCACCCCAAAAACGAAAGAAAACCCCAAAAACCATAGATCGACCCCAAAACCACCCTACACCTACCTGATGTTCTCCAAAACCCACAATTTACCATTTTCCACACTGATGACAACGGAAAACCCAACGAAACCCAACAGAGACCCCAAAACACGTCACAGACACCCCAAAAAAGAACACGATCACCCCCAAAGACGAAAGAAAACACCCAGAACCATAGATCCATCCCCAAACCACCCTAAACCTACCTGATGTTCTCCATAACCCGCAATTTACCCTTTTCCACCACGATGACAACGGAAAACCCAACAAACACCCCAAAAAAGAACGGGACCACCCCAAAAAGAGAAGAAAGCCCTTAAAAAAAAACAGAAGAAATCCCCCAAAACCATAGATTCACCCCCCAAAAATCCTTAAACTCACCTGATGTTCTCCAAAACCCACAATTTACCCTTTTCCAACCTGATGACCGGGAACCCAACAAAACCCAACGGACAACCCCAAACACCGCAAAAACTTCCCAAAAGGAACGGGACCAGCCCAAAAAAAAACAGAAGAAAACCCGAAAAACCATGAATCTGCCCCAAAAGTCCCCCTAAACCTACCTGAAGTTCTCTAAAACCAACAATTTATCTTTTTACACCACGATGACCACGGAAAACCCAACGAAACCAATCAGAGACCCCATAACACGTCAAAATAACGCCAATAAAGAACTGGATAAGAAAAACAAAACAAAACAAAACTAAACAAAACAAAACAAAAAGTATGAATTTTCCCTAATACCACCCTTAACTCACCTAATCTTCTCCAAAACCCACAATCCAGTCCCATTTATCTTAACGACCAACGAGAACCCAACGAAACCCAACGGATACCACAAAACACGTCAAAAACACCCCAAAAAAGAACACGATCAGCCCAAAAAACAGAAGAAAACGCCAAATACCATGAATCCGCACCAAAGGTCCCCCTAAACCTACCTGAAGTTCTCCAAAACCCACAATTTACCATTTTCCACCACGATGACAACGGAAAACCCAACAAAACACCCCAAAAATGAACGGGACCACTCCAAAAACAGAAGATAACCCTAAAAAAAAAAAACAGAAGAAATCCCCCAAAATCATAGATTCAACCCCCAAAAATCCTTAAAATCACCTGATGTTCTCCAAAATCCACAATTTACCCTTTTCCCCCATGATGACCGAGAACCCAACAAAACCCAACAGAGACCACAAAACACGTCAAAAACACCTCCCCAAAAAAGAGGATCACCCCAAAAACGAAAGAAAACCCCAAAAACCATAGATCGACCCCAAAACCACCCTACACCTACCTGATGTTCTCCAAAACCCACAATTTACCATTTTCCACACTGATGACAACGGAAAACCCAACGAAACCCAACAGAGACCCCAAAACACGTCACAGACACCACAAAAAAGAACTGGATCACCCCAGAAAACACAAGAAAACCCCAAAAAGCCATAGATCCACCCCAAATGTCCCCCTAAACCTACCTGATGTTCTCCAAATCCCAAAGTCCACTCCAGACCACCATGAAACCCATTAGGAACCCAACAAAACCCAACGGAGACCCCAAAACACGTTATAAACACCCCAAACAAGACCAGGATCACCCCAAAATGAAAGAAAAACCACAAATACCATGAATCCACCCCAAACGTCCCCCTTAACACACCTGATGTTCTCCAAAACCCACAATTTACCATTTTCCACCATGATGACAACGGAAAACCCAACGAAACCCAACAGAGACCCCAAAACACGTCAAAAACACCACAAAAAAAGAACAGGATCACCCCCCAAAAAAACAGAAGAAAACCCCAAATACCATAGATGCACCCCAAAACCACCCTAAACCTACCTGATGTTCACCAAAACCAACTATTTACCATTTTCCACACTGATGACCAACAAGAACCCAACTAAAATCCAACGGAGACCCCAAAACACGTCAAAAACACACCAAAAATAACTGGATCAAAAGAAAAAAACCCAAAACCATGATTTTCCCGCCAAAACCACCCTAAACTCACCTGATCTTCTCCAAACCCCACAATCCACTCCCATTGACCTTAACGACGAACGACAACCCAACGAAAGCCAACGGAGACACCAAAACATGTCAAAAACACCCCAAAAAAGAAGAGGATCACCCCAAAAAAACAGAAGAAAAACGCAAATACAATGAACCCACCCCAAAAGTCCCACTAAAACTACCTGAAGTTCTCCAAAACCCGCAATTTACCCTTTTCCACCACGATGACAATGGAAAACCCAACAAAATCCAACGGAGACCCCAAAACACGTCAAAAACGCCACAAAAAGAACAGAATCACCCCAAAAACGAAAGAAAATCCCCAAAACCATAGATCGACCCCAAAATCACCCTTAACCTACCTGATGTTCTCCAAAACCCACAATTTACCATTTTCCACCATGATGACAACGAAAAACCCAACGAAACCCAACGGAGACCCCAAAACACGTCAAAAACAACCCAAAAAAGAACTGGATAAGAAAAAAAAAAAAAACAAAAACCATGAATTTCCCCCCAAAACCACCCTAAACTCACCTGATCTTCTCCAAATCCCACATTTCACTCCCATTCACCATGATGACCAACAAGAACCCAACAAAACCCAAAGGAGACCACATAACACCTCAAAAACACCACAAAAAAGAAAAGGATCACAACAAAAAAAAAACAGAAGAAAACCCCACCTACCATGAACCCACCTCAAAAGTCCCCCTTAACCTACCTGATGTTCTCCAAAACCCACAATTTACACTTTTCCACCATGATGACCAGGGAAAACACAACGAAACCAAACGGAGACCCCAAAACACGTCAAAATCACCCCCAAAAAGAAAAGGATCCACCCCCAAAAAAACAGAAGAAAACCCCAAAACCATAGATCGACCCCAAAACCACCCTAAACCTACCTGATGTTCTCCAAAACCAACTATTTACACTTTTCCACACTGATGACCACGGAAAACCCAACGAAACCCAACGGAGACCCCAAAACACGTCAAACACACCCCAAAAAAGAACTGCATAAGAAGAAAAAAAAAAAAACAAAACCCATGAATTTCCCCACAAAACCACCCTAAACTCACCTGATCTTCTCCAGATCCCACATTTCACTCGCATTCACCATGATGACCAACAAGAACCCAACAAAACCCAACGGAGACGCCAAAACACGTCATAAACCCCCCCAAAAAGAACACAATCATCCCAAAATAACAGAAGAAAACCCCAAAACCATAGATCCACCCCAAAAGTCCCCCTAAATCTACCTGATGTTCTCCAAAACCCACAATTTACCATTTTCCACCATGATGACAACGGAAAACCCAACGAAACCCAACAGAGACCCCAAAACACGTCACAGACACCCCAAAAAAGAACACGATCACCCCCAAAGACGAAAGAAAACACCCAGAACCATAGATCCATCCCCAAACCACCCTAAACCTACCTGATGTTCTCCATAACCCGCAATTTACCCTTTTCCACCACGATGACAACGGAAAACCCAACAAACACCCCAAAAAAGAACGGGACCACCCCAAAAAGAGAAGAAAGCCCTTAAAAAAAAACAGAAGAAATCCCCCAAAACCATAGATTCACCCCCCAAAAATCCTTAAACTCACCTGATGTTCTCCAAAACCCACAATTTACCCTTTTCCAACCTGATGACCGGGAACCCAACAAAACCCAACGGACAACCCCAAACACCGCAAAAACTTCCCAAAAGGAACGGGACCAGCCCAAAAAAAAACAGAAGAAAACCCGAAAAACCATGAATCTGCCCCAAAAGTCCCCCTAAACCTACCTGAAGTTCTCTAAAACCAACAATTTATCTTTTTACACCACGATGACCACGGAAAACCCAACGAAACCAATCAGAGACCCCATAACACGTCAAAATAACGCCAATAAAGAACTGGATAAGAAAAACAAAACAAAACAAAACAAAACAAAAAGTATGAATTTTCCCTAATACCACCCTTAACTCACCTAATCTTCTCCAAAACCCACAATCCAGTCCCATTTATCTTAACGACCAACGAGAACCCAACGAAACCCAACAGATACCACAAAACACGTCAAAAACACCCCAAAAAAGAACACGATCAGCCCAAAAAAACAGAAGAAAACGCCAAATACCATGAATCCGCACCAAAGGTCCCCCTAAACCTACCTGAAGTTCTCCAAAACCCACAATTTACCATTTTCCACCACGATGACAACGGAAAACCCAACAAAACACCCCAAAAATGAACGGGACCACTCCAAAAACAGAAGATAACCCTAAAAAAAAAAACAGAAGAAATCCCCCAAAATCATAGATTCAACCCCCAAAAATCCTTAAAATCACCTGATGTTCTCCAAAATCCACAATTTACCCTTTTCCCCCATGATGACCGAGAACCCAACAAAACCCAACGGAGACCACAAAACACGTCAAAAACACCTCCCCAAAAAAAAGGATCACCCCAAAAACGAAAGAAAACCCCAAAAACCATAGATCGACCCCAAAACCACCCTACACCTACCTGATGTTCTCCAAAACCCACAATTTACCATTTTCCACACTGATGACAACGGAAAACCCAACGAAACCCAACAGAGACCCCAAAACACGTCACAGACACCCCAAAAAAGAACACGATCACCCCCAAAGACGAAAGAAAACACCCAGAACCATAGATCCATCCCCAAACCACCCTAAACCTACCTGATGTTCTCCATAACCCGCAATTTACCCTTTTCCACCACGATGACAACGGAAAACCCAACAAACACCCCAAAAAAGAACGGGACCACCCCAAAAAGAGAAGAAAGCCCTTAAAAAAAAACAGAAGAAATCCCCCAAAACCATAGATTCACCCCCCAAAAATCCTTAAACTCACCTGATGTTCTCCAAAACCCACAATTTACCCTTTTCCAACCTGATGACCGGGAACCAACAAAACCCAACGGACAACCCCAAACACCGCAAAAACTTCCCAAAAGGAACGGGACCAGCCCAAAAAAAAACAGAAGAAAACCCGAAAAACCATGAATCTGCCCCAAAAGTCCCCCTAAACCTACCTGAAGTTCTCTAAAACCAACAATTTATCTTTTTACACCACGATGACCACGGAAAACCCAACGAAACCAATCAGAGACCCCATAACACGTCAAAATAACGCCAATAAAGAACTGGATAAGAAAAACAAAACAAAACAAAACAAAACAAAAAGTATGAATTTTCCCTAATACCACCCTTAACTCACCTAATCTTCTCCAAAACCCACAATCCAGTCCCATTTATCTTAACGACCAACGAGAACCCAACGAAACCCAACGGATACCACAAAACACGTCAAAAACACCCCAAAAAAGAACACGATCAGCCCAAAAAACAGAAGAAAACGCCAAATACCATGAATCCGCACCAAAGGTCCCCCTAAACCTACCTGAAGTTCTCCAAAACCCACAATTTACCATTTTCCACCACGATGACAACGGAAAACCCAACAAAACACCCCAAAAATGAACGGGACCACTCCAAAAACAGAAGATAACCCTAAAAAAAAAAAACAGAAGAAATCCCCCAAAATCATAGATTCAACCCCCAAAAATCCTTAAAATCACCTGATGTTCTCCAAAATCCACAATTTACCCTTTTCCCCCATGATGACCGAGAACCCAACAAAACCCAACGGAGACCACAAAACACGTCAAAAACACCTCCCCAAAAAAAAGAATCACCCCAAAAACGAAAGAAAACCCCAAAAACCATAGATCGACCCCAAAACCACCCTACACCTACCTGATGTTCTCCAAAACCCACAATTTACCATTTTCCACACTGATGACAACGGAAAACCCAACGAAACCCAACAGAGACCCCAAAACACGTCACAGACACCCCAAAAAAGAACACGATCACCCCCAAAGACGAAAGAAAACACCCAGAACCATAGATCCATCCCCAAACCACCCTAAACCTACCTGATGTTCTCCATAACCCGCAATTT